>NW_027192170.1:120147-125496 GCF_041956525.1 Rhizomucor pusillus | reverse complement strand
AATGGATAATGCTCCTATTCATAAGGCCGACAATATCTCTAAGTATATCGAGTCTCGAGGATATCGATGTGCTTACCTTCCATCATATTCGTCTGAGCTCAATCCCATTGAGCAGTTTTGGTCAGTTGTTAAGAGCAAAGTTAAGCGCAACAGGTTCTTGGAAAATGAAACGTTGATGACTCGAATCAGCGAAGCATCCAATAGCTTAAGGTTGAGTGATTTCGAAGGTTTTGTTTCTCGTTCTTATAGATGCTTAAATAACTGTCGTAACGGAGAGCAACTGTGATGTAATTCTCTTCTATTATTCTCCACAGATAACCACAGTATGATATATATAAGAACAAAAAAATGGAAAAAGAAAAAAGTTGTGGATGTCGCTTCTGTGCGACATGTTTTTCTGTGCATGCGACATTTGGTTTGTCATCGTGCGCAAAGATTTCTGGGTAAGTACGACTTCAATTTTTGTTAGCCTGCGACTTCAGAATTGGCGGGGACCGACTTTGATTTTGGGAAAGAGTGTAAATGAGCTGCGGATTGTAACCTCCCAAATTTTAGTTTAGCGAGGCGAGGTATAATTTTAGAAACGATATCAATGTGTTATAGCGCCACAAAATGTGCCCACACGACCCGTATGTTCACAAATTATGGCGTGTGATCAGAAGTGCACCCGTGAACCATTAACAGGAGTGGCCTGAGCTTTCAGACCATACCTCAATAAGGAAATTTGAGTCACATACACAGCCGGCGATCTTTCTCCTCTTCCAACCTCCCCTTTCTTCCAACGCGGCGTCCAAAGCACCTAAATGCGGGATGGTTGACAATATTTTTAATAAAGGTCATAAAAGTGTTAAAGAAATATCGGAGGATAGAGGTAGAGTGGGGATGATGAGAACAAAAATGAATTAGAGATTTGCTTCCTTCTCATTATGTTTGTGGACGAGTACGATGTTGATTGTGGTAATGACTATCGACATATGACGGTGCCAATGGCTGTGTATGATGAAGTTGATGATGCAGATGGTGCTTCTCGTGAGCCATCGAGTAAGGTGAAGTGGTAGGATGATGGTGATGATGATGGTGGTGATGGTGGTGGTGGGGATGATGAGTAGGGGAATGGTGCGAGAACGGGTGGAGAAGAAGATGATGATCCACGGGGGTACCCGGGTTACCCATGTAGAGTGGGGATCGAACATCGTGGAGATTATCTATGTGGTGGATAGAAGAGGAAGTGGAGGATACACCCGACCTGGAATGAGCAAGCGAAGGCATGCGTGAAAAATCAACGTGCTTTTGGCGGGTTTGATTCCGCTCTTGCAAAAGAATCCTTGCTTCTTCTTCGTAGTCACGGGTGGGATCAATGGGTTCTGGCTCTTCAGTTAGATAACCAAGTTCAGGGAAAAATAGCTTGATATGGCCTTGAATGTGATTGTTCTCATCAATGCAGGATTCCTCAGGCATGAGCGGCACAATCTGGAACAGATTCTCTTGACATTCTGAATCGTCGATCCAGTTTATATTGTCTTCGTCGTCAACGGAATTATAATTGCTTTCTTCTCCTTCGTCTGGTGCGAGTGGGATAAATTCGAATCCGGAGAGTATTGTCATGGTTTGGTGTGGGTATCATGCAATAGCACTGCAAGGAGAAAAACAAGCGCAGTTGCTACAACAATTATCTTTTATATATCAGTTCGAAGTCTCGGGTGAAAAAGGGAACGATTTCAACTCCGATATACATCATCCCCTATATTGCCAATAGGATCCGTTGGAAGGATCTTATCTCAAACTTCCCTGCAGGGTCAAAAAATACCTTCTCACACTGGCTTTTACCCCAGACTTTCGTTCAGGTGACCATAGTTCTTGATCCATAGGTAAAGAATGCGCGTGAGTCATACATGGCAACAAAAAATCCATGGCAATAGAGCAGGAGATTTTTTTTTCAGGAGGAGAAAACGTAAACAACAAACAACAAGAGACAAGATTGTGGCGAAAGAGAGACAGGAGTCAGCTGCGGATACGGAAACCTTAAAAAAAAGCAAATACCTTTCTATTCGTTCCATTTGACTCTGGAGAGACGAGGATGGATCATATCTGGCAATCAATTTTGGTAACCTTCTCCAATCTTGTGCTCATTGATACACATCGATGTAATATATCTCAGCATATCAAGCATAGATTCACTGCTGACACATGATTTCTATCTGTTTTTCTATGATGACATGTATCTGCTGGAATGCATTCCCATGGTCTGTTCGCAGATCGGAGCTGACCCAGTTTACATATTGGCACATCACTGCTGATCTCTCTCCCAACAACGGAAGTGATATCTTCTTCATGCTGAATATCAGCAAGGAGTAAAGACAACGTGAACGCAAATACGTATTAACTGCAAACAGGATACTGCTTATATCGGCTGAAATCGCTCTAGGTCCAAACATCCTAATAAGCGGCCAAGCCATGCATAGCTCGTACGTAGTTGCTGACAAGCATCCACGAGTTACCGCCTTTGTCACGCTGGCACTAAATTCATCACCTTCTTTGCCTGCAAATTCCAAGTAGCATAACCATGGCAACGATCCAAATTTATTCTAGCCTCGTTTTATTGCGTTGCATGTTGTCATTATGCTTTACAAGCTTAAATGTATACTCTTTAGTGTGAAGTGACCATTACTGTTTATCGATGATACTTGTGTGCAGTACTGGTCTAGTGCCAACCACGAAGCAGCAACCTGGGTCCACCAAAAAGCGTTCTATTTGATCTAGATATCGAAGAAATCTGATAGTGTATCCTTGGAAAGTGCGTAATTATAATTTGAGATTAACAGGATAAAAAAGGTCGAGGAGGTCGCCTCCCCAATACTTCTCGGATGTAGGTATTCTATGCAAAATATTCTCTGTCAAGAGTACAGTACAATGCATCTCAGGAACATGTCATTGATAGATAAATCCTCTTGATGGACAATTGAAGTCATGATGAAGAAGGAGATCGAGAATTTGCTTGACAATAGTCCATACCCATAAATAGGTGAGATAAAGAAAAGATAGAAATGGGGACAATCAAATAGATATATCCAAAGGTCTCTCATATTATATGCACTTGAACGCAGAAAGGACGGGATATGAAGAAGCTGTCTTGCTTTTGTACCGTTATCATGTAGCATGAATGGATCTCCTATAATGTTTTCCATATGAAAGCATGCCTTTGTACCGCGGCCACCAGATTCTCAGTCTCGTCTACATTAACTACAAAGGTAGCTATTGTCTATCCGAAGTAAATGTTTTCATATAATCTCGTGAGTATTCACGTAAATAGCATGATTCTTAGTGCTTGTGCTGAAAATCAAAATAGTGTAGGATGATTTGACGAGGTAAGAAGGCTGCTCTTTGCATTCATATTCTCCTTTCCTTACGTGTACAAAGACATGTCTGGTGCAGAGGATGAAGGGCTCTACATGGACATTGATGGTCCCGAGTTTCTCCTAGAGCTGAATCAGGAAATAGCTTCGTTGCGGTCTATGCCATTGTCAGTTACAGGTAAGCTACTGCCTTCAAAAAAGACACCGATGGATCTGATCTAACAAATGCCAGCTTTTGACAGGAATGCACTCGAGAGCCTCGACCAAATTGCCACATCTGCTGAGTCGCTAAGATCGAGCTTGGACATGCAAAAAGAAATACGCGCTGTCATATTGGATACGAATTTCTTGCTATCCAATTTACAGTATCTGGGGCATCTTGGTCAATGCGTAGACGCTTGCAGCGATCCAAATTCATTCAAGATAGTGATACCATGGATGGTCGTGCAGGAGTTGGATAGAATTAAGGTAGTTATCAATGAAGGGAGATTATATGTCATGAAATGAGCGTGCTATTCAAAGACAAAATTATCAGGAGCGACAAGGCACGGTAGCGGAGCAGGCAATGCGCGCATTACGATACTTGGAGGACAAGTTACGGAAGCAAAAACCATGGCTGCGCGTACAAAAGATGACAGAACTTCATGATCCAGAATTCTATAAGGTTTATATACCCTCAGATTGTGTTGTTTGGTCTGCTAACCATGAAGCTGCAATGCATTTTAGAGAAGTGGAAAAGGGGATGACGCGATTCTCGATTGCTGCCTGTGAGTAAAAGTATAAAAGTCTAAAACCGAGTTCTAATGGAGGAATGCATGTAGATATTTTGTGAACAACTTGAAATATAGAACGCTATTGCTTAGTAACGATCGAAATCTGAACATCAAAGCAATGGCACACGAGGTCCAGAGCCTATCGCGTGAAACGGTCGGTGCACTCAATCAGCTATTGCAGTCGGTTGGTGGCAAAGAATCATTAGAAATGAACCGGATATACCATTCCGATGAAAAGTTCAGACAGAAGATGGATATTAAAGAGAAGACGAAAAATATTGCTGCGAATCTTGATATTGAAATACCAAAAGAGTTAACTGGTAAAAAAAATTGCAAAAAGAGACGCAGATATCGCATGGCCGTAGCAAAGTCGATGGTTGCTGATACAAAACATCAAGATATGCAGTCTATGGAAATGGATTCCAATCCAGACATCAGTCAACATGCACCTTTATCGCTTTCAGTAAGTATTGATCGTACTTCACATTCGAATACGGCATTGCTTATTTTCTTTTTCAGAACTCCTCGGTACATTCCAGTACTATTAAACCAAACGTATCGTCATCGTCGACTTTATATGATACCTACAACCATTCAAGTGTACAAGAAAATACCTCATTATCTCTAAATCCTGTCTCAGAATCAACTTCGCTGGACGAAGATACTGAGATGATCAATTACGATGAATACCAGAATACGCTGGAGCATTCAGATTCATTCAAATCCAAACATGCCCCAAAGAATCAGAAAATCCTAATACCGCCGTCATCAGCCGATGAACACCGTAAACTGTTTGAGAACAGAAGGAACGTGACGCACAAATGGCGGTCAACGGATGAATCCATATGGGCGCCTACATACGCATTCAAATGATGTAAATCTTTATTATAAAGAAAGGAAGTAATCAAATTACAACGAAGACAATACAGGATTAAACATGGAGAATTTAAGGGTGTGTAGTGAACGTAGTTGGGATGGCAGCAAGGGAAATCCGTAAGAGCATCAAGTTAGTACCTTGGGCTACTACTGCGTAATCATACAGTGATACTTACACCGGAAGTGTAATTCCCAAATTCATGGGAGACCGGACCGCGCACTTAAGTGTTTTTGTAACAGCTCAGATTATTGCAGCAAATTAGACTAGTAGACGTACCTGTTACCTGTCGGGTTGGTTTATTACAATAAAAAATATACAAAAAATGCCTGTCCCTGAGTCCTGTGTG
>NW_027192170.1:0-117712 GCF_041956525.1 Rhizomucor pusillus | reverse complement strand
TCAGGGACTTTTGAATGGCTTGAATATTCATTCTACATATCATATGAACACTAAAGTGCATTATACAGGTCTGTCTTCTTTGTGCGAGCGTACATCGCAGCGGATATCGGTCAAAAGTTTTGAGCCCATCCACCAACGAACGCATCATGGCTCGGGTTCTTGTTCTTCGCGGGTCATTTTTGATCATTTTGCCGTCTATCGTTACTTAATCAGACTTTGCGATCGTCGCAGGTTTCTCTGGATACACACTCTATTTTGCCATCGTGGGCAGATGAACATGGTAAACTCGAGCACAGAAGAAACCAGGCTCAAAATAGCGTTGGACTGACGAATCATGCCCATTCATTCAAATGACACTTCGGATTTTATACCTCTGAGTATGTATCGCAAGACTCTTGAATGCTGCAAGTATCATTTTACCTCACAAGTGACGCATTGACATTGCAGGATGCATGCCTACAGGTGCATCTAACGTGTAAAAAGAGTAAAAAGTTTAATGTCCCACAGAGCATCTTTTGGACACCAGCAGTCGCGGCTCCTGTGTTCAAATATGTATGTTGCTATTCGATGCTGCTATGCAGAATTATAATAAATGCGAGTTGTCACGCTGATAATCCTGAATCTTTTCCCTCTCTCCACTCTTGTCCATTATGAGTCTTGCAACAATAATAGCTGGAACGCTCACATTAATGGCATCGCATTTGGTTCTTGGGTACAATGTAGTCTGCAACGAGGATACGCAAGTTTACCCGTTTCAAGTTTCCAGTAGACCATGCTACAGTAGTCCATTTAAAAGAATTGTGTTCTTCGGTGATTCTTGGACAGAAAACGGCGAGGGTCCACTAGATTCCAATTCCTATGACACGTCGAATTTTGTAGGTTTCTTGACATGTCAGTGAAAAAAAATGTTTATTCTGTAATAATTAAAGGATGTATCTAGAGAGGACGGCAAACGAACGGTCCAACGTGGGCTGAATATCTAACCAAAATGATGGGGGCTGATACCTTAGACTATGCTTTCTCGGGAGCCTCGGCCAACAATGTATGTATCATACATCACCCACCATCCAATAATATGATTATTTATGGTGTTCCTGAAATAGGACATTGTGCCTCGAAGTGTACCCGACACTGGTCAACAAATTACAATGTATCAGCAGCCAGGAACGGTGCAGGGCGGCGGTGCAGAGCCTTCATTACACTTTATTTGGACAGGTACGTACTTTTGCTACCATGCAAAGTCCTTGAATTTAGCTAAATTGAGCTACTGTGCGTAGGCGTAAATGATATCCACGATATATTTGTTAACACGACAAGCGAGGCGGAACGTTATGCAAAGATGGAAGGCATCATTGCGTCGCTTGAAGATCAAATGGTAATCAAACGATATGAGAGCATGCAATGTCGCTACTTAGCATAAGAAATGGTATAGGAGCAGCTGTTCTACGAATCAAACACACGTTACTTTGTGATTATGGGGTTAGCACCCATCAACCGACTACCACTGTTTCGAAATCTGTCTTTCGCAGATAAATTATCACTAACAAACCTCATTGCTGCATACAACAGCCAACTTCGCAGCTTAGCACCCCAGTTTACGGAAAGCAGGACCATGACTCTAAGTTACAAAGACATGGGGGATTTACGGGTGGCTTCACAGGCCGGTGACGACGATGTAAAGATATTGTTTTTCAATGTCCATAAAATGTTCCAAGACAAACTCCTCTCTAAAGCAGAATCACTTGGCATTGTAAACGTTGCTGATGCATGCAAATCAAATATTCAACAATGCAGCTCAAGTCAGCAAAGGTAGGCAACGTATTTGTATCTTTCACATCTCGAGGCAAATTGTTAATGCATTCCTAAGATACCTTTGGTGGGATGACTGGCATCCTACGACGTACGTGCACCAGCTTATTGCTTCCATGATAACCAAGACTTTGCTGTCATAAGGTCCCCATATGTTTGCGCAATCATTCGCTGACCTTGTACTTTTACATATCCCCTTTTTTAACCTCCCCATTCATGCATCGTCTTTTGGTCAATTAAAGTTCAAATACTTTCCCTTCTTGTCATGAAATACACATTACGTTTACTACACGCACGGCGGCCTCTCTTAGCTTAGACAATGCCAAGCGTAGCCTTCGACTTTTTGGGTATGCAAACTCGGTCGACAGTGACTTACGCTTGTTTCTGACGACGAGTATGAAAAAGGGACACTCTATTCATTCGACAAGGTCATTGATCGTCTACATGAAAGCTTTCCTTCTGATCTAAAGACACGCGATGAAACCAGTCGATTCTTTTATGAATGGCTGTGGTCTGGGTTAAGGGACTACTTTGGGGCGTCGTCAGCTGGCCGATATTGCCCGCTGTTGCAAGTCCTGAAGGCAACGCTTGCTCGCGCCATGCGTATCAGGAAATACAGTATACCTTCAGCTGACGAGATAGACAGGATCATCGCCACGTTTGCAGATCTAGACCCGGCACCTACAGCGCGCGAAGCACTACAGTTGCTGAAAAAGAATGGATGGGATCTCTGGATAGCTACGAATGGCGGATATCAGAGCACGCAGGCTCTTTTAGAAAGCAAAGACCTCTTGGATTACTTTCGACTCGACGGCCAGAAAGACACTCTCAATATCTTGAGCTGCGATGATTTGCGGATATCCAAACCACATCCAAAAGTGTATTCAGAAGTGATGCGGCTGGCGGTACATAGAACTCAACGCATAGAGGTATGAGAAAGAAAGGAAATGATCTTGATCGTGGGTTCTTACGCAGCATGCATATATTTTGGATTAGAACTTTTACTTTGTTTCCTCGCATGCTTGGGACTTGGCAGGAGCGAAAAATGTGTCATTCAGGACAGTGTTTCTTACGACTGAAGAAGGCGAATATGCAAAGGATATGTACAACGGTGTAGGGCCAGATATACAAGGAGACTCTATCTTGGAGTGCGTAGAGAAATTGATGGAACTGGAAAAGACCAAGAAGTACTTTCTGTAAATAAAACAGGAGTAGCGCTATCGCTTTCGTCGGCGTCGTTGTTGCTTTTGTTGCTGCTGATGGAAATTCCTCATCTTGTGTCCCCAATACATGTTGGTCTTGAATAAACACCCATCCTCCTTCATTTTCTGCGCGATCCTGACTAGATTGCGTGCATCATCGAGACCCGAGTGCTGATGTCCTTTGAACTCCATACTCAATGCTTCGAGCATAGCAGGGATGTTTTTGTTTTCTTTGAGTTTGTAGAAGTCCTTGAACAACTTGCGGATGTTCACCCAAGGCCGCTCAAAATATGCTGGTCGCCGTTCGAGGTTGCTGTGTTCACATTGCTTTGTAATAAAATCTCGGATATCAAAAGGTCCATCTATGCAGAGATTAATATTCAATAAACACCAAATATGGTCTGGGCAGGGGAGACGTACCTGTAACGAACGCTGCAGTCTTTTCTCGAAACAGCGAATATTTGCCCATAAATTCTTGAAACTTGTTCAGAACTTCCACAAAGTCTGGACTGTTGTCAACTTGTTCCTACTCAGATGATTACATAAAGTGAGCAAGAGAGAGAAGGCTGCTGCAAAGTTGTTACCTGAGATATGCCTGTTAATTCTTTGCAAAAATCCGACAGAGTAGGGTTGATGCTCGGTTTGACATAAGATTGGAACTCATCCACCTGGTGCAATTCACATAATTAGGCAAACAGTCAATTGCAATCGTATAACATATGCGCCTACACACAATCTCAAAAGTTTTGCCGTCAACGAGGACAACCGGAAATTCGATAATCTCGTTGGGAAACGTGAATCCTCCGTTTGCTTCGCACGTAGCTTCCACGTCGAAAAACAAATAGTAATCCAACGGCTGCTCTTTAGGAATAGCTGACGATTCAGACTTGTTCTTGTTTGGTATTATTATTTGCTCTTCTTTTGCTTCTCCAGCAGCAGCACTCTTTTCCTCCTCATCCACGTTCGTCTTTTCAACTTGCTCTGATCTTGCTTTCGCTGCTGCTCGTTCCTCTGCAGCTTTCTTCTCGCGCGCTTTCCGCAATCGCCTTTTGAGTTCTGGTTTGTGACCATTCGTCTCGAGCCCAAGCTCTGCTAAAGCTATTCGCAACGACTCGACGGTCGTTAAATTCGCATTGCTTGCCATCGATCTGCTATCGTGCCCGTTCCAAGAAGTAGTAGTGGTCCGCTCCTCCCGCCGACGACAACCTTTTCATCAGCCAAAAAAGTGACCGAGTGATCCGCTCTGGCCCCGATGGGCACAATTCCCCTTATAACATAAGCAGCAACGTAATGACCGACTCTCCAGTTCCAGTTCACCTCGGCGGTGGCCAGCGATCGCCTCATTCTCCTGACCAGCAATACACCTTTGGAAGCCACCTAGGCGACGAACACGATTACAGCGATGAAGACGCCATCTCCCTCCTTTCCTCACTTTCAGACCACGATGAACGAACCCTGCTCCCTGCAACCCACCACGCAAACAGATCGGCGGCTTCAGTGTTCTCTTTTGAATCTATACCCATGATGCCCCTGACCCAAACTCAAGCACGAGGACCTGAACTGCAAAAGAAGGTCACCTTTTTCAACGGACTGGGCCTAGTAGTAGGCGCCATGATTGGGAGCGGCTTATTTAGCTCACCGGGTCCTGTGCTTGAAGCGACTGGCGCACCCGGAACGGCACTTTTGATCTGGCTCGTATCGGGTCTTTTAGCGCTGCTAGGTGCTCTCTGCTACGTCGAATTGGGTACTATGCTGCCGATGAACGGAGGAGAATCTGTATATCTCAGTCGAGCGTTCGGCAGCTTGGTATCATTTGCATTCGAGTTTGTATCCATTGTCGTTCAAAAGGCAAGTCACCGTTATCCCAGCTCGCTATTCTGCCATCCAACTCACTGTATATTATATTACGTCTAGCCTGGAGGATTAGCCATCGTATGTACAGTTTTCGGAGAATACGTGTCCAGAATAGCATATCACACCTATTACTTTCGAGTTCCTCACGATTCAGAGTCTGCAGCCGAGCTAGCCGACTCTATCATCCCCGCATTTCTTCCTAAACTTATTGCAATAATCACATTGTTTCTCGTCAGCACTATCAACGCAATCTCAATACGAGCCGGCATCCACGTACAAGATGGCCTCACAATCCTTAAAGTTTTGACAGCATTGTTCATATCCATCCTGGGCGTCGTCTTCCTCGCCCAGGGAAATATCCGCGACAACAGCCTCGAAGTGCCTCCATTCCAAGGAATCGAATCATTGACGTTTGGCAAGTATGCTGTAGCACTGTATTCAGGCAAGCACGACTTCAAATATGTAGCATAATTCGAAAACTAAATAATTGGAAGGAAATAGGTCTCTGGGCATATGATGGCTGGAATAATTTGAACTATGTGTCTGGTGAAATGAAGCACCCGGACCGCGATCTGCCGCGGGTAATATTTTTCGGCATTCCCATCGTTATTCTTTGCTATTTGCTTGCCAACATTGCCTACCTGGCTATTCTACGCCCTGAAGTGGTCATGCACACCAACACTGTCGCTATGGACCTCGGTAGAAAATGGTTTGGGCCTGCAGGTGGTATCGTCATAGCTGTCTGTGTTGCTCTCAGTTGCTTTGGGGTCAGTGTTTATTAACTTACTAGATTGTCGAAGAGAAACTTATATGTTTATGTTTTGCAGACTGCAAATGCTACTGTATTCACAGGCGCGCGAATCATCTATGTCTCGTCCAAGCAGGGACACTTACCAAACTTCTTTGGAAAACTGAGCACGTCCAGGCAGACACCTTTGATGGCTATCGTGCTTCAAGCAGTGCTTACATCCATCATGATTCTTGTTGGTTCATTCCGAGGACTCGTCAATTTTTACTCTGTCTGTGCATGGATGTGAGTTAAAGCAGGATGGGGAAAGCCTAAGATCAAAGCTGATTTTTTCATTGTTGTAGATTTTACTTTTTAGCAGTGTTATCTCTGCTTGTATTTCGGTACACGGAACCGGATCTCAAACGGCCCTACAAAGTATGGTTGACGACGCCGATACTTTTCTGTGGAGTGGCGTTATTTTTATGTACGACGCCATTCATCGAAGCTCCTTTTGAGAGTCTGGCTGCCGTAGGCTTTGTGTTACTCTCCATTCCGATTTGGCTTGTCTGTGTTAAGTACAGGGAAGCAATTGTAAACCTATGGAATGGTAAGACCGGCTACTCCATGGGACATCTTTACATGTATGATAGTAAATGCTTATCTGGAAAACAGGATTGATCGGCCGTGTGCAAGGACGACCGCGAGGATATCAGGGAATGGAAATGACAGAAGTGGAAGATTAGGGAGACAAGTGCAAAGACAACTTACGATGCAATGATCATAGACAACAAAATTTTCACCTAGTACAGGTTACCATACACACTTATATATATATATATATATATATTAGTTTTGCTATTAATGCTGTACATTGCTCTACAAAGTATTCATTTCGAACACTGCGCAAACCTCAAGTTGAAGCTTTCGTCATGTTTGGAGAGAAAATAAAATCATGAAAGATCGATGGGGCAGCCTGTTCGTTGATACCTACTTTCATTTGCTTTTTTATGCATTGCCTATGAAAATAAGGAGGCTTATGGGAGCATGTGCACGCAAAAGGCGAGGTCCAGAAGATGACATTGAGTGTAGCAACGATGTTGCGACGGAACCTCGAGTTAACTAGCATTGATCGGCCGGACGCAGGGACCAGCTCTAGTCCCCGGATGTCTGTACTTAACAAATTAAACGCTTATTCTTCTTTAAATTCTGGTCCAAACAAAAAAGGTATAAAATACGTGGAACAAAGCGTCATCAACAAGAATGATGGTAATACGAAATTTAATATGTATGTGTCATATGCAATATTGTGAACAAACGCGTTATACAAGAATCGCACGGTACCTGAATGAGGCTGAAAGGGTAAAGGAGCCCAAGAAAAAAAGGATACGCAGGTAGAGCAACTATGTATCGCAGGCAGTTTACAATGAGATTTGGGGGTCGAATGTTGTCGCCGAATAATGATGCGTTGTTCTTTATCGGTGGCTTTAGCGTATGATCAAGATGTAAAGGACAAGAAAAAAATAAAAGAAGAAAGAACAAAGTGCCCAATAATCATATGATTTATTTGCATTGTTGGTTTTTAGAGTCGCTGCAGTGGGGCACAGAAAGGAATATTGCCCAAAGGCGGTCAGACTCACGCACAACAGCCCCTGCCAACAGACGTGATTTCATTGACCGGCCGATCAACGCGTCTTATTTAGACTTGGTTCGCAAACAAGACATGTGTGTCAGATTCATGAAGCTTTTTCCTCCTTGCTTCCGAAGTCACCTTAATTTAAAATAAGAATGGGTTTAACAATGAGCTTTTTGGGAATTTCTTTGCTTCTTTATTACTCCTTTCCACCATCCCCAAACGCAATGGATGACTCCAGCAGCCAGCAAGTTGACCGTCAGCATCATCATAATCGTCATCATCATCAGCAAGGAGAAGAGCAAGGCGAGCATAATGATATTACTCAACATCCGATGTCTCCGAGACGAAATGCTGCTCCTAAAGATATCGATAGCACTGCAGTCATATTCCTCGAGTTACAGAGACTCCTCCGAGAAATCGAGCAACAGACACTGCAGCTGCGTATACGGAAAGCAGTAGATGCCTTGATTGCAGCGTGGAGCAGCAAGCAAGAAAATTTACTAGATAGGATTGATATTTTGGAAGCAACAGCGAATCTTATGGAGCAACGACTGGATAGCTCGAGTATGCGGTATCACAAGGCTGTGCGTGAGATGCAGTTCTACAAGTCGAAGCTCGAGAGGGCGCATGCGCAAATTCGGCGTTTGTCGATTTTTGACGAAAATCTCATTATCCCACCGCCGCGTGCCAGCAGCCTTAGCAGCAGAGGCAGCACCAACAATAATTATCGTCCTATGACCACCACCACCACGTCCTCCTCCAGCGGTACAAATCGTGATAGCTGCTTATCATCTTGCGCTTCATCGTCTTTATCTTCCATATCTCTCCACGGACGACGAAGCAGCCTCGGATCCTTGTCCTTTGGTGGAATGGATAGTCTCGATGAACAGGAAAACTTGCGTAGTTTCACAAGCGACGCCGTCGTCGCTGACGATCACTTTGATCTTGTATCCGTGTTGGCATTGGCAGAAAAAACAACCATTGTCGTAGACCCTGTGAATGCACAACCATTACCACCGCCTACCTCGAAGCCTCCAGCTCCACCTTCACCACAGCAACCGTCGTCAACAGCGACTAGACCTTCTTCACCATCAAATCGTACGCCCGAGGGGAACACGACGGATGATGATCCCGGTGTTTCGTCGTGTACACTTGTACCATCATCAGCAACAGCCAATTCATCCACCACTCGAACGCAAGAACTGACGTTTGCATGCGGGGAAGGGTTTTGGGACTCGATTGCTCGAGGAAAGAACCGAAAGGATGAGGTGGATACTCTCGTCAGGTGAAGACGCCCATTCACTTCCCAGTGTGTATTTTGTCAAGTTAATGACACGTACTAATGACAGGAATTACCTACGTCGTGGTGGCCAGCCCAACGTTGCCAAAAACTCGCCTTCTCTCAAGAGCGTAAAGGAAGGCTACGGTCTATTGCATGCTCTGATAGCTATCATGAACAGCAGAGCGATTGCACGGGTCATTGAAGCCGGAGCAAACCCAAACACAGTGACCTTGTCTTCAGGAGACGAAGACCGCGTTACTCCGTTAGTGTTAGCAGCCAGTCTTGGCTACATGACCGGTGTCCAGCTGCTTGTAGAGCGAGCGCAGGCAGATCTGTACCAGCGAGGGCCTTGCCAAGAGACAGCGCTGCACGCGGCCATCAAGGCGGATGCAGCCGATGTCGTACTTTACCTGTTACAAGTCTCCAACAATGCATTACTCGATATAGTCGATGTGTCAGGTAAATAACAGTGCCTCATGTGACAACAACAACAACAATGAAAAATTGGTAACGCGAACGGCTTTTCGCCTTTTTAGGAGCAACGCCGCTTCACTATGCATGCAAGTTTGGCAAGGCACGGTTTGTGACACTGCTTATCCGACAATGCCGGGTCAAAAGTGACCCGCGAGACAACAAGGGCGAAACACCTCTGCACTATGCGGTGCGGCACCAGCGAAGCAAAATTGTTGCCAAATTGGTGGGAGAGCTCGGCGTATACCCGAATCCGTATATCAGTAAACAAGTGCCCACGCCGCTGGATCTCGCAAAGCAAGGTGGACTCAAGAGCATCGCGAAATATCTACGGGAAATGGGGGCGAAGACGACAAAGGAAATGGAAAAGACGAACAGCGGCTATAAAAATATACTGGCTTCAAAGCGGTCATCGGGTAACATGTCCTCCTCCGTCACCACTTCGACCTCCTCAAACCACTATCCGGCCGTTAACGATATCAGTGCTATAAACATGGTAACGACGGCGAGCACCTATACATCCAGCAGTGCGACCAGCAGCGGCATCGCAAGCAATCGATCTTCTGACAGCGGAGGAAGCAGGAACTTTCTGCGTAACCGGCTAGATAGTTTGGTATCCTTTGGCTCTGGCTAAGAGAAAAACTTGCAAGTAATACATAGTACAACTAGTAAATATTATTATATATTATTATACCATCTTCTAATTATATTAAAGCTAAAATTACAAAGATAGCAATGCAGTCACCTACGTTTATACATAGGCAGGAAAGAATAAGTATAGGGATTTACCATGCGCACGAAAAAAAGTATCTCGC
Source organism: Rhizomucor pusillus (assembly GCF_041956525.1). NCBI lineage: Eukaryota > Fungi > Mucoromycota > Mucoromycetes > Mucorales > Lichtheimiaceae > Rhizomucor > Rhizomucor pusillus. The sequence continues at coordinate 107,916 of NW_027192170.1, read as the reverse complement.
GCACTAAAAATTTCCAGGGCACTTTAGTAACCAAATTGCTTTCAGTTAAGGGCGTCCGCTATAATAGGATAGTCAATTTCGATGAATTTTACAGTCTATATTATACTCACTGCATGGAGGCTAAAGCATGTAATGTTCACACAATGCATAGTACAAGGCTGTCTTCAATTGAATGTCTTTGTGTAACTATTACATGAAATGCAGCATCAAAATGGCATAACACCACTCTGATACCATTGATATAGTCTATATAATAGGTTCATCGAAGAAAAATCAAGTTAGATGGATACAATAGCCCTGATTGAGTAACGGTGACCCACTTAACTTCTTCGCATGTGGTGGTAATTGCAACAAGATGATGGCAGACAAACGCAGACGCGGCTTGATCGCGGCCAGTTCACAAGGCAACAGCAGAAAGAAAAGTTCCACCACCACGCAAGTGTAGGCGTCTGTCAAGGCAAGTATAGACCCGAAAGCTCACAGAACTGCTCGCGACAGGTAAATACTAGGCCTTCCAAAGTCCTTCGATATGCTAAACCAGGAGTCACCTTTTGGCCAGATCGCATGTTATAATGATGTATTCCAGGAAAACAAAGCAACAATCTAAAATCGGGAAGAGATTCAAATTAGTCTGCATCCATACATTATGCACATAAAATAACAATCACGCGCCTCGCCTGTGACAAAGACATTTAATATGCCTTTAGAGTAGTTTACTCCAACGAAGACAATGTAGGAATTGATCCCTCTCATTGGATACAATATTTAACAGCATGCGGAGTTTGTGCCTGAATTGGTTATTCCAGTTTCTATTGTTCCCTTTGCGACACCCGTTTTTCCTTAATTACGTATTCTCGCTCTATGGAATTTCCTGACCTTGGCAAACATTGTACCTTTGACGGCTGCAAACAGCTTGGTAAACTCTGATACTCTAACACGATCTTGTAAACTGTCTGACTCGGCATTGTTAACATATAGACTTTTTGCCTTACACTTGCTACCACTGCAAAAAGATATTCTGGTATGGTCATTGCCTACTTGAACGTCGATCGGCTATGGATCTAACACCCAACTGGATAGTCAAGAGCATTTCAAGCTTGAAGATCATAAATGCCCAAGTTTGAACGATCCGAACCTCGATGTACGGTAAGTTCCTGCAAACAGTAAAAGAGGTACAAAGGAGATCAATGATGTGTTGCTGTGCAGAATACCTACATGCCCTATTTGCGAAAAGCCTGTACCGGGCCCTAGAAACGAAGATCCAAATATACGGGTAATTATCGTTTCTGAAAGAACGAGAATGGTAACCCGGCATCGCTAATTTAAGCATTGTGCTGTGTTTGTCAGGTTAACCGCCATATACAAAATAACTGCGTCGATGCCAAGAAACCTTCTAACATTTGCGATCAACGAGGATGCAAAGCCAAACTGCTAGTACCTATGCAATGCCAGGATTGCCGTCAGTCATTCTGTATAAAGCACAGGCTACCAGTCGATCACCAGTGTACGAAAAAGTCTGCTGCAACCTCAAGTAGCAACGCACGACCGCAACAATCTTCTTCGAAAACTACTGGATTTGCGCAGTCAGTCAAGAATGGATTCAAGGGAGGTCGTAACAACCGACAGCAACAAGATATTTCACGAGCTGAAATGGAGCGGTATGGAGACGAACTCAGATTTTTGATATACATTTTTGGAAGGAGAGCTTACCTATACGTACTTTACAGGCAACGTCTAAGTCGAGTGCAGGCTGCAAATCAGCGTAGACAAGAATTAACATTGCTGCAGCAAAAGGCCCAGCGGATGGTAAGCTTTTGATAAGTATCCTGTATCTGGAGATAAGTATCTAATTCAAAAGCTGGAAACAGGCCCTCACTGAAGACGAGCAAGTACGGCTTGCAACTTTGTTGTCACTTGAAGATAAAAAAGACAAGAATTGCATAGTTTCTTAGAACTTACATCCACATATATATGATACCACATCCTCCATCTACAATTTACACACAATTTCTAGCATTCTGGTTATATTGTTTGTTTAGACTCATACTCAGTTACAATGGAAAAAGAGTCTGATTAAAGAAAAAAGGCTGATTACGTGAGCGGGGCTAGAGCAAAGAATGAGGAAGAAATAGAATAACGGGATAGACAAGGAGTCAGTCCATTTCACCGTGGGATAGCAACTTGTGAGGAGTCAAGTCCGAGTGCGTGTAAGAATAAGTTGACGTTGGAGATTTTATGAGTGACTTGAGCGGTTGGGAGTCGATTGCTGTGTGCCAGCACAATATTTTCCATGACGCGATCCCTGCAAACATTTAACTTTGTGTAAGCATACATGATTACAAAACATTCTCTATTAACAAATGGTAAACTTGCCTCACTTCTGTCACCAAGATTTGCTGTTGGTCCATGGATGCACCGATGGCCAATGCAGCCAAAAATTGCCAAACATACATATCGTCGATCGTCAATGCTATTTGCGCCATGGCGATTGTCGGCTGAATAGGAACAAGATAATACAAGGATGGGAATATGGATGCGTAGTTTCCTTGCAAAGAATTGAACAATGCTGTGTATTCCTGCTGCCACGCTGCCAGATCCTCGGCAGACGGAGCAGGAAGACCACTCAAAGCTCCTCCACCTTGCTTTAGACTTTCGGCACGCGACAGTAACATGGTCAAAAATGCAAGTCCCGGCTAAAAATGATAGCACGATGTTAGCATCATTGTCACAGTACATAAAAGAAAATCCGGTGATGGCGGAAATGTGCTCGTTTACCTTTGTTCTTGCAATGTAGACAATGTTATTCTTCTCCATGAATAGTTTGGTCAAACCATTGACAACTCGCAAAGGTGCTTCGGAGATAACGGCAAGGAGAGCAGGTGCAGCAGTGTTGATGAAAAGCTCGACATCATCAAAAGTGACAAATTTCTGTGGAGCAGCTTCTTCAACGTTTGCTACCATTGTACCAGGATAAATGACATTATGGCAAACTTGCAGCTGAGAGAAGTTGGAAATGATCAGCGTCACCAATGTCAAACTCTGATCGCTGCTGAGGTGGCGTAAGATACGTGGTATCAATTTCTTGCCTTTGGCTACAGACAAGATGGAAATGATCAAAGATGCACTAGAAAGAACCAAAGATTAGATTTGTGCAGGGATCCATCCTCACGTTTATCGATATCGTACCTTCCTTCAGCGTGGTCATCCAATCTCAAGGATTCCCACAACTTCTTCACCTTTTCGGCATATGTTTCATTCCACTTTGCAAGTTCATCTTCGTGCTCCTCTTCCTGATTGGGTTTTGCCCTCGGTGGTCCCTGTCGACGCATCTGCTCCAAGTCCAGGACGATCAAGTAAATATTCTCAATGATCTTGAGAACACGTCTTCTATCATACACCGAGGATTTGCCGGTCTAGCAACAACCATCTCTATCAGTTTCATCTTCCTGATACATCGTTCATCAAGAAATTGTACTTACGCCAGAAGCAGCTTTTTGATCACTCTCCTGTCCAGAAGCTGCCGTGCTGGGTCTCTTTTCAGATACCTGTAAAACCTGGCGTGGGTTGCGTACTGTCAACGACGTGATCTTGCCCAGTGCGCCTTCCAACGAGACTACAAAGGAATCGGGAGCGTATCAATTTTCACTTTCCTCGAGTATAATCCAATATCAAGCATATATACCTTGGGTCTGGCGTGGATGCTTCTTTGCATTATTCAATACTCGTTGCAGCTGCTGGTGCAAACGCTGCATACCATCTTCTTTGCGGTTACGACCACCGCGACCAGTGTTCTCCGATGTGTTGCCCGAGGCCGACCAGGTAGGCAAACCTGCACGCTGGCGGATGGATGAGTAGACTTGATAGTAAAAGTCATCCGAGTATGGGTCGCTCGATGCTAGCTGGGATAATTGGATGCGGTTGATGAAATCCTTATCCTGTTGAGTCATGAGGCCATTGTACTGGGACTAGAAATTCAACACATTCATTAATTCCTTAATTTCATCCACTGCCGGATCATACTCTATACGTTACCTTGCGTTGATCTTGCTGACGACGTTGCTGCTTGGCAGCTTGCTCTGCAGCCAGCTGCTCTGCAATTTCTTGCTGCCTCAAGGCCATCATCTGCAAACGCTCTGTCTCCATCATACTCAATCCACGCAAAGCTTGCTCTTGGAGGAGCTGCTGCTGGGCCTGCTGGTGATGGACTTGCTGCATTTGGGTGATGGCTGCCATTTGGCCTGCAAGACCAAAAGGCTCTGGAGCTCCTGGTACACGACCTCCACTGGCTCGGATAGCAGATTCGACCTCTGATAAGCTCATCACTTTACGAGGATCAACTTCATCCCCGTGGAAACGAGCGGGCTCAGGTCTAGCTGCCGCGGAGGCAGTGCTGGCCAAAGCCTGTCTTTGCAGCTCTGCTTCAATATCCTCAAGACGCACAGGTTGACCACGTCGTTGCTGATGGCCGAAGGATGATGATGGCGATAAGCCGGGTGGAGGCGAGGGCGTATACGACGTTTGATGAGGAGGCCGGCTTTGTCGCTTATTGAACGGCGAAATATTGCCAGCACTGCTGCCAAAGGGGCTGTAAGCACGATCTAAGATATCCAAAGTTATACATAGTTTCCTTAGCAACCATTTCCTTTCCTAAATACTCACCCGTCGCCGTCGATAGATTTCCACCAAATCCTCCCCAGATAGACGCAGTGTTTGCGACGGGCGAAGCCTAGTAGTCCATGTTCATATCAGCACAGACGACAGTGTGCTGCTATTTATCTATCAATCTTACCTCTCCAAACTTTGAGCCCAAACCAAATTGACGAAAGTCAGCAGATACTGGACGAACGTTTCCAGCAGACGAACTGCGGTCGGCAGTTCCCCACAAGCTCTCCCGGGTAACTGAATTTTTTCCTAAACGATATTTTGTTCAATCCAAAGGACCTTGGTCATGTTCTAGAGATAATAAATACCATGCTCCTCTTTTGCAGGACGTTTCACACGGAATGCCTCTTCCTCAGATATGTTTGCAGTAAAGCGCTCGGTGCTGCCAAAGAAATCAAAGTCTTGGTCTGCAAGCAAGATATGTGTATATTAGATGCCGGGACACATCGTTTTTATATAGTATAATTTACCGATAGCTTCGTCGCCAAACGTTACATCGTTAAGCTCGTCGTCGTCGCCCTCAAGCTCTTCGTACTTTTTGGCAAGGTCATCATTCTCTTCGTCTTCGTCGTCAAGTTCATTTCTCAAAGCCTCAAAGTCATATACTTCTGGATCGCGATCAGAATCTAGATCTTTAGACTGAATCCCTCCTTTCTTCTTCTCGTCTTGTTCTAGCTCTTTGAGTTCAGCATCGCTCAACGGCGGCATGCTGGCGTTGAAACTATTTACATTTACGTTGAGTTTTCAAAGTCTTTGTACACTCCACAATAACAGTCGCTTTACCCAAAGAACGAGTCACCCATTGATCCTTTTGAAATTATTCAAAGATCAGGGGTGATTAAGGCTTTAGTGCTGTCAAGGCGTGCAAAACTTCGCGAGAACACTAAAGCGAGCGCAGCTGCCAGCACATCAAATCCAACTCTTCCTCATTTTCATACTCAGCGAACTGCAGAGATGATGTGGTGATTCTCTCCAAATAACTGTTTTACTAAAATCATCAGATACGATTATGAACTTCTTCGTGGAACATGCTTGGTAATGAAAGGATGATGTATAACACTTCTCAGCGGTAACCTGTCCGTAGACCTGTAAACTAGAAGCTAGAAGATGGTTTAAATACTAGCTGTGAACATCCTTGATATGGCAACTCACTTGTTTGATCAAGTCAGCAGCTTCTTTGCTGACATAGCTGGGTATATGCAGATCCACATTGACAATTCGGTCATATGTCGCTTCATAGCTGTCACCTTCTTCAAATGGCGGTTTACCACATATCATTTCGTACAATAAAACGCCTAAGGACCATAAGTCGACTTTCTCGGTATGTGCTCGCCCTTCCACCATTTCTGGCGGTAGATAATCTAAAGTGCCGCATAACGTGCTTCTTCGACTGCTCCTGTGCAAAAGGTTTCAACACTTTCAACACCATGCATACGCCCCGAATCAAGCTTGCTTGCCCCTTACTCTGCATATCCCGTCTTTACCGACCACCCAAAGTCACCAATCTTAAGCTCTCCATTTATCCCTAGCAGTAAGTTCTCTGGCTTGATATCTCGATGGATAATGCGATGGCTGTGAAGGTACATGAGAGCATTTGACATCTGTGAGATATACTAGAGAAAGGATAAGTCAAAAGTTCTGACAAAGAAAGAGCTTATTATTATCATTGTTATCTAATTTCCTACCCGTGCAGCGACATCCTCTGGGAATCGTTCTTGTTTCTGCAATTCCTTATATAACTCCCCTTTTGCTGCTAATTCCAAAATCAGAAATACTCGTGTTTCGTCATGGAAATAACCGTAGAGCCGTAGAATGTTTGGATGCCTAGGGAACATATTGTTACAACAGCATTCCCATCTAATACCAGAACTTCATGCATACTTTAAGCTGCCTTGAATCTCCACTTCCCGCCGTAGCTGACGTTCTACACCGTGTATTGCGAGCTCTCGTTTGTACAAGACCTTGAGCGCAACAATGTAGCCACTCCGTTTTTCGCGTGCCAGATAAACGTGCCCGAACTTTCCTTTGCCGAGTGCTCTGCCAATTTCAAAGTCGTCCAGCGACCATTGCTTGTGTTCTTGAACAAGACTAAACCTGTCGTTCGAAACTTTGAATTTATAACATACAATAACGCGTCAAAATCTACCTTCCAGTACGCGCAAGACTTGATAGCAGTCGTCGACGTGGTCTGCCGCTATGTTGCGCCGCAGTCCTGTCAAGCTGCATGGATTCGTTTGTGGATCGTTTGCTCGCCAGCGAGCTGCTCTTTGTTTTCTGTGAAAATATGTTGCTTTGGAAGGTTTCAGTGTTGTCCTGAGATCGAAGCGGATCCTGTGATTGCTGTGAACTTTTGGCGGATCGTATGGATCGATTGCTGGCATTTGACAACTACGTCCATTGAGTCTACCGTCAGGTACCTGAACGATTTGAAAGTTTAGAGGGACGTTTGTAGACACGATACCTTAGTGTGAGAAGTGCTAGATTCAGCACCCGTTGGTTTTTGAAACAATTTGCTACGCTGCTTTAACATTAGTATGAATAAAAGGAACAGTGTAGGAATCAATTGTTCCACAATGAAGACAGGCTGAGTGCTAAAATGCGTGGAGTCAATCGACTATCGTGCATCGCATAGCAATATGAACGGTCAGTCCAAGCACGCCCAAAGCACCTATGTGTCTGAAGAGGCTTCCTATTATTCCTGAGCTAGACCTGCAAATAAGTGTACTGTGATGTTTACTGTGACCTGCAGAGTACCTAATTGTGTCTCTTTGCTGCTATCTTGCTAATACGGCTGCATGTGCTGTAGAAGCTAATATTGCCTCCAATCCTCCCATTGAATCTCCAGCAAAGTATCAAATATTGCGGTTTTGTGAACGTGCACATTGAAGACGTACGCGGTACCTATTAAGACTTAAGAGTCCAAAAGTCGTACATGCAGTATGATATCCGGTCAAGTAATGTTTGAACATAGTAGTTGCAAATCTGACGTATCTCATGTAGTAGCTACTATTTAGAGAATATTCTGAATGAAAGTATTGAGATGTTGATTAGCCTGTCTTTCGAAAAAATAGTAGTTTAAATCTGGCCTTGAATGATGCTCAATACTTCCTCTCGTGTCGGGCAGGAACAGTGAGATTAAAGGAATAGACAACAAAAGGGTCACTTCTGCATGCAATAGAGAATAGCGTCAAAGACAATATATAAGGCATAGTGTATTCTTAATAGCCAATCTCCATCTAACTCATATCCTAAATTCCAATATAACCGGGTCTCGACGACCTCTTGTCCGTTTTCTATTGTTTGATCTCTATCCATATATCACACTTCCACTTCAGAACTGTAGCGTTCTTCATGGTAAGATAGCAATCAAGCTTGAAATATGCTTGTTATTTATAGGTGCATGGAAATCCGATAAATTCGATGTACTGTATATTGCTTAGCAGCACTGTCATCATCTAGTCGATGTGAATGCGGTTCTGACATCGGAGACGAATAATTTCACCGCGGGGTTTAGTGGTTTGGTGCTTCCATAATTTTTTAGCAACAATCAATGAAATAACTTGAGAACAAGCTACATATTTCGTTAGCAATTGTTATCTCCTGTGGTAATTGGAAATGTGTTATGCGAAGAAGAGGCTGTATTAACATGGCTAGCGGCGGCGGCGGCGAAAATTTTCGTCGCCGCATCAAGATGTAGATTCAAATTTTTCCTGAAAAACCAGCCGGTTTTTGCTACTCGGAAGGCAGACCGGAAGGTTACTATAAAAGTTATTACTCGTTCAATTCTCCAATCACGCGGGGTAAACGTGCAATGGGAAGAGGTGGTGATGAATAACCAAATTGGTCCGTGTTTCCAAGCTTGGTTTAAGACCCCAAGCGATGCAGACGAACCTACCAACATAACTGAACCTTATTATTCCCATTTTTTAGCTCTGCTCACGGATACGCATATTTCGACTTTGAAAAAGTTGAAATGATTCGTGTAAATGGCTATCCTGGCATATCATATACAATTGTATCAATGTTACCGATCTCTATCCCAAGTGGATGGGTTACCTCGCAACATCCCATTGTGTGCAGACCATGGTAACGGCGCTTTCAGCAACATGGGTGTGACCATGTCATACTCGATTGCTCATATAATGCTACGTGCTTCCGGCCTACTGTGCGTATTATTCAATGGTTCAATCCATCTAACGATTGATGGAACATTCGTCAAGCTACGTAAACTATCCTTTCTGAGGCTATATTGATGTGAGAGATTCATGTATTGAAGGGAAGCGGTAGGAGAACGTAAGACTCGGTTGTAGGGCTTATTCTGTCGAAGAACAGGGAATTCTCGAAGTTGGGGATGTGTTCATATAATAGCTTCGATTCTCGTGCATTCCACTTTTTATGCCATTATCTGATTCACCTTTTTACCAACAGCAGCAGTGCCTTTCTCATCAATTTCATCGACTTTCTTGAAGCAGGTTAAGCAGTGAAGCAGGAGTAGAGATTTCTTCTTGGTCCGATTGATCGTTTCCTTCTATCATCAACCCCACCAATAGACAGATTGACGAAACTGAGACAGAAGGTGTGGTTGTAATCCTTCAAACCGCGATTTCTTATTCATATCTTATCCTATTTGTCCTAAGCATCCTGGATCTTTTCGTGTATTACAGCAGCTGTTGTGGTATTCTGGCTCATGAAACGATGTTATTTAATGCAGAACCTTGGGAAGACTCGACCACGGCAGCCAGACGCTAAAAGGGAGACCTCAACCCTAACCCTGTGCTAACCCAGCCGGATTGCTTCTCTTGTTTTCAAAAGGTCCCCAATATGATGTAAGCTACGGAGTAGTTCCGCAGCATTGAACAGAAACGATCACTGCTACAGCACATGACGTCTGTAGCAGACACTGCATATCTAAGTATCATTGCATTTCCATATACTGTAAAGTCCAAACATTGGTGCAACCACAGTACTCATACAAAAAAATTAACCCTTAGGTTGGAAACCATCACATTTTTATTCCCTACTGACACAGGATCCAATAACAACCAGCAATAGCGCAAATGCATATATGTGTAATCCCGTTTACAGTGACCTTTATTTTCGTATAGCAAGCATCCTTACTTCTATTGAAAAGATGAGGGTGAATAGCGATTACCTAGCTTAGCAATCGATCTGATACTTACACGGGCGAAGCGGAATCGCGGAGGAGGGGTGCGGATGCGACGGTCGCTGACGGAACGGACGCGGACAACGCGAGCGTGGATAGCGCAAGAAACACAGTAGTGAAGCTTGACGTACAACTTGGGAATGGCGTATTCTACAAAGTAACAGACTGTCAGACCTGTATATACTTGGACACAAAGTGCGATGCTCTGTTACCTTCGTAGACGGAAGCTTCCTGCAAGTCACGGACAGCAGCAGCCTCTACCATGTTACGGATGTTGAAGCGCTTGATGGCCTTATCCTGAACACATATGAAGGTCAGCAGTCATGTATGAAATTCGACTCAATTTCCAGTCGTACCTTGGGAACGCAACGGGAGCAGTTAATGCAGCGAACAGACTTGGTGTGGCCACGGCCGTTCTTGTTGCGTCCATTGTTTCTTCTCTTGCACGTCTATCGTCGCAAAGGTGAGCATTACTGAGAATTGACACGTTGCCATCCGTCTTTCGTCACGCGACCGCAATTCATCTCAAAATCAAACTTTTTATTTGATTCATCTCTTCTCAAATGTCAAGTCGTTGTGACGGATGCAGATGGCTGGATATGTTGATCGTACCATGATGGATGGGTGCTATGGAGACGGAGGCCGTTCAAGAATTGGCATGGCAACCTTTGATAACCAGGCAGGTCCATCTGAGTTACAAATGGTATAAGGTCAGCAGCACTTTGTTCCCTTTCAAAACTTAAGGCTGAAACTGCAAACGTTGGAAATTCTCGAGGATTGATTATGCGTTAATTCTACGTCTATCGTCTTATGAAACGCAACGGATAATCAGTGTTTATAAATATGAATGAATTTATTTATATACAGTGAGGACTTTAGTGATCAAAGTTTGTAATAGATTAAAGGGACAAATGCAGTTAGCGGAAGCAAGAACTGTGCAAACACTTGTTTACAATAATGTTATATATAACAGAATGGTTATTCAAAGGCGAATGTTACTCTCTTTTTAGCTTTGGCTTTTTTCCTTGGCTTCTCCGTGACTTGCTTTGAGTGAAGAGTATCTTGTGCTGATACTGTGATGTCAAGCTCCATAGTCGAATCCTTGACAACTGCTTCGACTAACGATGCGTCGTCGTTATCGTTGTCTATGTCAAAACTGACCACTTTTCGTTTTTTGCCAGTAGGCTTCAAGGACTCATTGTCTTCAATGTCCATTTCTTCCACGTCTAGTATATCGTCGCCAAGTGGTGGAGTAGGAAGATTACCAGGCGCTGGAGAGACCGGAGGTGAGACTCTAGCAGGCTTCTCTGGGGGTATAAACCAAATTTCGGTTTCAAGAGGTTTGATGGCTTGATGGAAAGATCCTTCAGGAGTTTGTCTGATATGCGAGGGTAACGGAACGAACGTAGCATGGTTCAAGATATTCTGCAGCTTTCGATCGGCATAGAATTCTTTCGAACCTATAAAACACATAAACAAAAGCAAATAAGGAAGGGTTTCCTTTACAACATTTACCTTGTTGTCGATCTCCCAGAGCTTTTCTTCGTTTCAATAATTCATACTCAATCGTATTACGAATAACCAGCGTCTCGACATACACCGGTCGAGTCTGCCCTAATCGATGGGCTCGTTTGGTGGCTTGCTGCTCCATGGCCGTCTGCCAAACTGGACTGACAAAGTAAACGCGGCTGGCTGCAGATAAGTTGATACCGTAAGCCGCTTTCTGTACAGACATGATAATGACGTTAAAACCTTCTGCGGTGTTAAAAGTAGTGAATGTATGCGAGCTTTTAACTGCATTCTATATTTAACGTTAGGTACTTTCAAGGACTCATTCAAGTTTACAAAAGAAATTACCTCTCCTCTTCCAAGGTACATTAATGGGTTCAGTTTGGCGAGCTGCAAGGCCAAGTAAATTTCTTGCATCTCGTTGTAGTGCTGCGAGAATATTATGCATTTTTCCGTCTTGTGATATTTGCTAATTTCATCCACGAGGTAGTTGATCTTGCTGCTCAGGCTACTAATGATCTTCACGTCCGAGAAAACGTTCTTGTTGTAAAATGTTTTTTGGATTTCTTCGTCTTCGTGGCCTGTATCCTCCCGTTTTGCTTGATCAATGCTCCGTAGCGTATCCTTAACAGGATTATACACAAATAGATCTTTTGTATCATTCTGCTTTAGAGCATTGCGCACATCGGTCATAAGGTCAACAACCAAGTCACCGTCAACAATGCAGTGATCATTTAGCATTTGGTTGCCATGCATAGGTTCATACACGCCCTTGTCGCCCTTGGCCCATCCCCACTTTTCTTTCATCAGTGGCGGTAAGCCAGATATCAAGAATGGAGGCGAATGCTTCGTCATCATTTGCATAAACACTGGGTCGTTCAAGGCTATTCGGAACGTTTCCAATATCTTGTAGAGAACCGGGTTATCTTCTCCATAGTCATCAGATCCATTCTTGACCTTTTCAATCGCCTCAAAGCAGTTTTCATAAGATGTCTGTAACCACTTCAAGTCAATAGAATGCCACAAGCAGCTCTGCCACAAGTTGTGAACTGTTTCTCTTAGAGGCTTGACATTGTTCTTGGAAAATAAATAATCAGGGCCTTCTCGTTTTGACAGTATGGCATTCAAGCCTATCATTGCAATCTGGCAATTATGTGCCTTTGTAACCCATATGTAAGTAATCAAGTATTTTTGACATTCTATTATATACTTACCACCCACTGATAGTAGTCGAAATCCAAGTCAACTTGCTTTTGATATAATGGTGGCAATACAACGTCCCGCTCAATATCAGCTTTTCGATTCCTGATCATGATCCGACCCAGCAAGTTTTCCAGATGAGAGACAGCCCAGAGTTGACCTTCAATGAAGGGAGCAGTGATAAGCTTATTCCATAGCTTCTTATCATCCTTGAAAGGCTGTAATCTCAGTGCATTTCCAAGCAGAGTGCCCAATCTAAGAAAACAGCATTCGTAAATCTCGTTCGTATCAAGTAATTAAATGACTAAAATGCGTACCTTTTAAAGTCTTCAATTTGCGCAGATCTTCCTGCATTCGCTGATTCCGTCAAATTCGGTGTCGGTGTACCAGTGCATATCCAGGTCCAGTTACTGAATAATTTGGTAGCGAGTTCTGATTGCCGACAATGACTGGCAAGCCGATGCCCTTCATCTGTTCACAGGTTTGAATCATCAATAAAATAGTTTCTTTCAAACATGGTAAACTGGTTACCATACCTGTAATAATTCGTTTCCAATGTACTTGGATCAATGGAGAAACATAATTCGACTTTTCTGTCTTCTGATCACATTTGCAGTCTCGTATCCGCGTATTTCTGATGTAAGGGCATTGACATAACCGTGAAATACCTATAGTCAAATAAAGTCTCTTAGCAATATGATCATCCACCGAGTGTTCCAAACCTTTTTTTCCATACCTTGGAAATCAAATCCACCTGCAGAGTACTCAGAGGCAAACCGACTTTCCGTCATCAATACCAGATCATAGCTGACCAATTCCTTTGCAGATGGCACAGGCTTCTTTATACTGTCCAAAAGCAAAAACCGTAATTGTCCATCAGAGACGTGCTAGAAATCAAAGCGAGGTTAATGTTTTGCTTACAATCACGTAATTGTAGCAAGATATACCTTGTATATTTCTCCCGTCCACTGCGCAACAAGGTTGTTTGGAACTGTAAAAGAAATCAGTTGAGACATTCTTTCGTGATAGACTTTTGAGATAGCAACGACTTACCGATTACCAAAGTCGCGCAAGAAGTGTATATGTCGAATGTAGGAAAGACGACATCTTTTCTTCGTTCTCTTTCCAGCATTAGAGGAGAGATATCGCACCATTCGTAGCATGCAGGATGCTTAAGCATTTTTTCCACTATATCCTTTGGGAGGTCATGTTCCCATTGCTTCCAATCGATTCCAGCTTCCAAAACACCAGCTGCGGCGATATCTCGAAGACTGTGTGGTCCGTTCGTCTCTTGCGCTTTCAACAAGTCCGTTCGCAATATGTTGCCGTTGCCGACAGAAGCGTGCAGGCCTTTGGTAGCCATTATCACTGCCAGGCATAAACAAGTTTTTCCTGTACCCTGGAAGCCGAAAGTCAAAAACCATCCAAATAATTTAATGAACAATTTCATGACTTGCCATATCTTCGCATATGATGCCACCAGCAATGTCATCTTGCAAAGGTGGCTCGGTTGTTACAACATTGGTAACTGAATTAAGATACAAGCTTGTGCCATCCATCGCTGTAAACTCGATGATATGCGGTTGCAAAACTTTCTGTGGAGCAAGTTCTCGCTGCAAAATCTTCCACAATGATCGCTAAAGTAACTCAATGAGTATTGTCATCGTACACTCGCTTTTCCTATCACTAACCTTTTGATATCTGTACAGATCCGTCTTCATACCAGCAGGACTTGATCGTTCAAGAAACTGGTCGATAAACTTTAATATTTCTGCGTCGCACATGCCATCGATCTGAGTACGAGTCGGCGACGGCATATGAACAAAGATATCCAACAACGATCGAGGTTCCTATCATGCAATTTGTCAGCAAAGTGATTCTCTATATGACGACGTAGTAGTATCAGTTGTTACCTTTCGAGTCCCAAACGGGGTCACTGTTTGAGAGTCTCGGGCAACGGACACATTGTCAAAGAGCTCTTGCCGTTGATCAGTCACTGTCAAAAGCTCGAGGAATTGCAAACTCTGGGTGGCGTTCGAAAATGTTGCCCTGGCAACAGCACCGTCGTTTACATAGAGTCGTAACCTTAACCAGTACTTGTCATTTGCGTAGTAGCGGCATGTTGCCCTGATCCGCCTTGAGGAACATTGCTTGCTGACAATCTTGGCTAAGCGGTCGTATGCAGAGCTTACTTGCCACTCCGATATATTAAAAGGCACCCAATCCTCTGTATCTTGCTGAGCAGCAGCAGGATAAGCAAGCTCTATGTCGATAGTTCCCAGCGCAAACTCATTGTCTGTAAGGACCATTTGAAAGCAGGAAGAGGACTATCTGAAACATCACCTGTCTTCGTGTCTAAAAGTACTCAAAACAAGTTTATTGTTATCCCGCTTTAAGCGGAAAGACAATGTATGAAAAATACATTTTTGAAAGGGGGGCACCAGCAGGTACCATGGGCAGTTTAACGTCATGCCCGGGACGGAGGGATGCTTCTACGTACAGAGAGGAGAATTGCTTGGATAGAATGATATGCACTTGCAAGCAAAAATACCTGTCACGCCGCACGCACGCCATAGAATATGAGTAAGATTTTGTATAGAGCATGCAAGAGATCACAGAGCACAGGGGAAGACGCCATAGAGCAGAGAAGCTGCATGCATAATTCGGTCAAGAGGTATATATAAACATACTTCAATCTGCATCAACGGTGGTCAATCGTTTGCAATCTTAGAAGATTTGATGTTCTAGCTTACCATATCATTTCTCTTCATTATTTCTGTAAAAGATGAAGAAAAAGAGATGTAGGGGGTATTGCTCATTTTATAGGTATCTCAACAAAAACTTTTCTGTTATCAGAGACAGTGCTTTACATCCGGAATATCGAATGCTGCTTCGCAGTACAATATCTTCTATGAACCGGCCCAGTGACATGTAAGGCCTACGAATCTTTCTGTGTTGTACTTACAGTATAACACTATTTGGAGCTTTCGATCTTCCTCCAGGAGCTTCCACAGAACGTGCTTACCTCTAAGCCAATTTTGTAGGTGTTCAAAAGTATACTTTGGATAGTGCATCGTGCCGAAACAGCCTCCCCAACGCTGGATTTATATCCGCCATCGAGACTCCGAATTATGCAAAGTCTGGCTATGCATCCGCCATCGAGGTTCCAGGTTCCATCGTTAACAACAGCAGGGAATAACATCTCTAGGCCATTGGATATACCTTACTGATTACTTGCGGTTTTGAAGGTTCGTCGATACTAGGGATAAGGAAGCATACATGCAACCGGGTCTGTGGTGTCTGAATTGTCGCTTTATCATGCAGCTTTCGCCATCTTCGTCTGGGTTCCAGAGCCGTAGTCTTAAGATTGGGCATTGTAGGCGAGAACGATCCGGATGTGTCAAAATGAGCTTCTGCTCAAGGTTATAACAGTAATGAAATGAAAATATGATTTCGATAACTACCCACTGTTATCGAGAACGCAATCTACTTTGTAATCTATATATCAACTGACAGCACTCGATGATAATATACCGCAGTATGACTTGCAATACGTACGCATTGTCACTGTTGTAGATGCATAGTCTGCTGGAACGTCGAACAGGATCGGTTTCACCACAATGGCTGTGACGTCGTTGGCGCAGTATTTTGGAAGTATAACATTAAGTTGGAGACGAAATGCTGAAGCGAAATATCAAAAGGAGAAACTTCCGTTGATTCGTCTTTCGAAGCTTTTATATGCATGCCGAGAAAAAAATATCATGGAAACCGATGGGAAAGCTTGACATTTCTGGATTTTAGCGATCCAAAAGGAAATCGAGCAACAAAGAAGGAAGTTGCACAAAGCGTTGTATCTTTTTGCGTGCTAGGTTCAATAAATTTCAGGATGAATTCGACGTTTGGAGAATATTTTCAGTGAATTCGAGGCGTTGTGCTACTCGCTTGGCCCTCATAAACCTCCATTCGATGGCGCAGGATCAGGTGGCAGTACTGAACTTTCGGTACATAATGGATTACCTTAGTAATACTGATCAAATAAACGCTTTAGCAGAAAAGAAGCAAATTAAATTAGACATCTTTCCTTAATGGTTATCGCCATTCTGCTTTATTTGCAAGTTCGCTTGCACTCAAAATTTTTTCATGCAGTGTCAAGCAAGAATGCGGATTACCCCAGAATCCTCAATCTTGGTGCGTAGGGGTGCGTGCGTGCGTGCGTGTGTGTGTCTGTGTGTGTGTGTGTATGTATGTGTGTAGAGCTTTATTTGTATCATTCACTTTTTTGCAGGCCTTAGTCCAGGTTTTCTGGAACAATACCGTCAGTCTGCGAATAAGCGTACGTTTTGGCATTGGTGTCGTCGTAGGCATAAAAGTCGGCTACAGTTAGCGGTCTCGTATTGATATTCTAGATGTAACTTTAGTGATATTCCATGTAAACATATTGTCATGCTCATATCGTACCTGCGTGTCTATATCTAGTAATTCACTGCTTGCCTCTACAGAAGAGACATCTTTCTGTACACTTCTGACATATTCTCGGATAGGTATCATGGCTGCATTTCGGCATAATTCTTTCAAGTCACTACCAGAGCAACCCGCTGTTCTCTGCACCAATTCATTCATGTCAAAATCAGGGGCCAGTTTGATATCCTTCAAAAGCTGTAGATCATCGATGTTAGTATCGGAATATCCAAAGCTTTTAAATTTCGGTTCTCACCAATTCCAAAATGCTTCTTCGCTGTGCATCAGTTGGCAGTCTGACAGCAAAACGTTTTGGCATTCTCCGTAAGATAGCAGAATCAATGTCATTTGGTCGATTTGTCGCTCCTAGTACGACAATTCGTACATCCTCTCCTGTTGTCAGCCCGTCCCAAAGACTCATGAATTCCGCTTTCATCATGCCCGTTGTTTCGTGGTCGGTGCTGCGACGTTCGCGCAAAAAGGAGTCTATTTCATCAATAAAGACGATCGATGGCTGTAATTTGCGAGCGAGCGAGAACAGGGCTGCCACGAGCTTATTCGATTCACCATAGTATTTGTCGGTCAAAGTTGATACGTGCAAGTTGATAAACGTCGCATTGCTTTCCTTTGCCAAAGCCTTTGCAAGCATTGTTTTGCCACATCCAGGAGGGCCATAGAGTAAGACACCCCTAGGAGCGCCCAAAAGTCCAGAAGCGGATGTGAACAGTTCAGGATAGCATAAAGGGTAGATTACACTTTCCCTTAAATCTTGAACAATGTGGTCTAAACCTCCAATCTCTGGAAACGGTACGCTGTGAGTAAGGGTCCCAGCGCCATATGTTGCATTGTTCCATCTACGTACGTTTGAAAGTAACGTTTATCTCATCTGCATGCACGACTTCGGCCGCAATGATTTGCTCGTATTCCGTGAGCTTCAAGTCTTTGACCTTTGTAGATAAGATGCGATAAATATATGAAGGACCATGAAACAAAGGCGACAAACTTACACCAAGCTTGCCAAGCACTCGTGAGCTTTTGTTCTTGGCTTCTTGACGTTTCGCCTTGCTGGGATCAAGCGAGCCGATTATCCATTTGAACGCAAAGTAAAACGCTACTTGCGACAATGCAAAAACGGCCACTAATGGCCAATAATGAGTTTCCAAGGCTTCATTGCAAAACCACAAGCGCATACCATCGGCCGCATACTTCTTGGTCTCTGGCCGTTGCATCCACGATTTAATCATTTTTTATTTTTGTGTGCAGCAAAATGGAAAGGGACGCCCCACAAAGAACCAAAAGTCAATTTTGACTGTCCACGTGAAAACTGACGTCCATTTTGCTTGTACGTCAGCACGTATACACGAAATACAGGACCTCGCAATACACATATAGATAGACAGAAGAGTAACTATTGACGTCTTCCTTTTTCTTCCTTGTTTACCATCAACGAGGACTGACACAAATATCAATAAAGAAATGCCTAGAATATCTCAAACGTCGTCGACTCAGGAGTCTTCCACTGAATCCAAGGAGTGTGTAGTAGCCACGCAGCGATCGTCTAGCTCTGAAAACCAGACCATGAAGTCTCACTCTCGTTCGACCAAAACGATGTCCACTGAAAGAATGGTAGAAGAGGAGGAAGAACAAGAGGACGAGTCGCCAGTAATACAATTAACTAAACTAGAGGTAAAGACGATGATGTCTCGGATGATATAACGATAGCTGCTCTTGCCTGATCAACGTATTATATATCCCTTAAGCAATACGGTATCGCCATTTCGGACATCAAGAAACTTAAAGATGCTGGTTATCACACTGTAGAAGCTGTGGCGTATACTCCTCGAAAGGCGTTGCTTGCAATTAAGGGTCTCTCAGAAGCAAAAGCGGACAAGATACTCAAAGAAGGTATGAAAACAATAATCGATTTAATAAACGCCAGCGGCAAGATTGAATCCGGACAATTTTAAAAGCTTCAAGCATGGTCAACTTGGGATTTACAACGGCGTTGGATGTCCATCAGCGAAGATCTGAACTTATCCATATCACTACCGGATCTAAAGAGCTAGATAAAGTTTTAGGAGGTACGTAGGGTTCATAGCAACAATTGTCGTCAACGACGCGTGTAATATGTTGTCGATGGATTAGGTGGCATAGAAACTGGCTCCATTACAGAGCTATTTGGCGAATTCCGTACTGGCAAGACGCAACTATGTCATACACTTGCCGTAACATGTCAGGTATTAATAAATAATCAAATAATAAGCCAAGCACCAGTTTATACAGGTATCCGGTTTCCAGCTCTCTTTATCCATGGGAGGGGCCGAGGGCAGATGTTTATATATCGACACCGAAGGCACTTTCCGTCCAAACCGCATCCTGGCTGCAGCGCAAAGGTACGTAAGTTGAGCAGGATTGTAGTACAACTAATAACTTGTTTTCACTCCTAAGATTTAATATGGCAGGCGAAGAGACACTGGATAACATTGCGTATGCTCGGGCTTACAACGCGGATCACCAGACAGCGCTTTTAGTCCAAGCATCAGCGTTGATGGCAGAAACCAGGTATGTTTCTATATCTTTTGCATAAACTAGTCCTGAACTGGCATTAAAGAATTTTATAGATTTGCCCTGCTGATTGTGGACAGTGCCATTTCTCTCTATCGCACAGACTATTCAGGTCGTGGCGAACTATCTGCTCGTCAAATGCATCTAGCCCGTTTTCTCAGACATTTGCAGCGATTGGCAGATGAGGTATGATTATTGGTTTTTCAATATCATTTAATCTCAATGTTTAACTTCGTCTGTCAAGTTTGGCGTCGCTGTTGTCATCACAAATCATGTGGTCGCGCAAGCAGACGGCGCGGCTAGCATGTTCAATGCAGATCCAAAAAGGCCCACAGGCGGACACATTGTTGCTCACGCCTCGTGCACTCGGTAAAGCTACAACATCAGATCGCAAAACGAATACATATTTTTAACATGGACTATATCCAGATTGTACTTGCGCAAAGGCCGAGGAGAGAGCCGTATATGCAAAGTCTATGACTCTCCGTCTCTACCTGAGAATGAAGCTATATTTGCTATAATGGAAGATGGCATCGGTGACGCTACGGAGTAATGCAATACAATCTATGAGTTCTATGAGTTCTATAAACTAGAACGGCCTACTTTATTTTTTGCTAGAGGGAGCGTTGGAAGTTGAGTCGTTGATAGTGTTCTTGGAGCTGACAGCTTGAGAAGTCTTGAAGGATATGATGTTATTGTTCTTGGTTATAACAGCATCTTCCGCGAGCTAGATCATTTATGTTAGGACCTATAAAGAGATGCTTTAGATATCACTACTTACTCTGATGTTTCCTGCGGTTTCAGCATATAGGTAATATTTGTCGATCTCTGGGTGCAAAATCTTGGCAAAGTCTCTGACTGTAGTGCCAGGCCATACCAGAATGCAATCCTGGAAAGCTCTATCTCTATGAGAGCTAGAAAAGTATCGTGAGACAGAGTGTTACCAGAATATGAGCGATTCCTACTTTGAAGAACTGAAGGATGACAAGTTCTTGACGGGATATACAGGAATAACTCCCAGCATTTCGATAGCTCTAACAAGGACATCCTGGACACCCGTCGACCCATATCTATACAGAACCAGGTCTGCATCCCGCATTCTTAGTTTCTCCAGAACATGTTTTTATCCACTGTCTGCGTTTAATACCTTGTACTTTTTCCACCCGTCTATGGACGTGCAAAATTACATAAGTGACTATTACATGGGATAAACAAAGCATCCTTATACATACCCTTTTAGCTTTTCATCCATTTCCTTTAAATTAGAATCAGGCTATACGATACATTTGAACATGTTAGAATAATTATTGCTTGGCAGGTCATTCTCTGACGAACGCTTACCAAGTCGTCTTTAGTCTCCACAATATCTGTTCCTTCGACGTAGTTGATGAAGCCCTGCTTTTGTATCTTTCTCAAAAAGTTTTCTGCAAGTGCGCTGGTCAATACGAGTTTGTTCTAAAAAATGGATCAAGCTGTTAGGAATCATATAATGTTGATGATTAGCTGTGGATTGCTCTTACAGGATCATATTTTCGCATGATACGAGTGATGTTCTTGTCCGAGTCCGGCATGTCGATTTTATTCATTGCCTGTTGAAACATGACAAAGTGTTGATAACTTTGGAAAATAAACCGGGTATTTTATATACTTACCACGATGGTGGGAAATCGCTCATCCATAAAAAAATCGACCAGCTTTTTGACAGTTGCTTCGTCCCACGACTCCAATGGTTCTTTGATTCCACTTTTATCCAGCGCTTTGGCGACTATCGAGGAGTTTGATCCGTAGCCTATCAAATATTTAGTTTTGCATCCCAGTTATCAGACAATGTTCCCCTCAGCGAACATACCGGAAAACTGCGTCTGCAAAGTATCCACCGGGTTCGCCTCTATAGTAGGTAAGACATGTATTAGAATCATGATTCTATCATGATTGATCTCCTCCTCAAAGTATTTACTCAATGCTACGTGTCGTCGTACAATGCTTCCCCATCGTTTCATCAAGTTGTTTGTGATCCAAGAATGTATTTCACCTCGCAACCAGTTGATGTCGTTGATCGGATCATAGCCCTGAGTTTCCTTTCCATTCTGATCCGTGGTGCCGCTCACATCAACAACGTGAATCAAAGCATGTGCGTGTCGCAAATCGTCCAGGAACTGGTTGCCGAGGCCTTGACCTTCTGACGCGCCAGGAACCAGCCCGGCAACGTCCATGATCTGTATCGGCACATATCTCGTTCCATCCACACATCGTCCTTGATTAGATAGTGTGTAAATATCGCAATATATAGCTGTGTAAAGTGATCATCTTGCACCGTACCATATCGTGGTCTGCATTGATCTTGTTTGTTGTGCTTTTTGCACGGACACTCGACAGGTACGTAACTCACACCATGGTTTGGCTTAATTGTCGTGAATGGATAATTGCCTGGTTAC
The DNA here is from genome assembly GCF_041956525.1 of Rhizomucor pusillus. Lineage (NCBI taxonomy): Eukaryota > Fungi > Mucoromycota > Mucoromycetes > Mucorales > Lichtheimiaceae > Rhizomucor > Rhizomucor pusillus. The sequence goes on along the minus strand of NW_027192170.1, from coordinate 85,923 downwards.
AGCCGATTTAGCTTTTGATTTTTGATTTTTTTTTTCGGCCTATGTTTATCAGTCATATTGGAACAAAAACTTGCCAACTTTGGCGGAAGCGTCCGAAACTGTATACGTTGCCAAGTTTTTGATTAGGCAAATAGCAGAGGGTAATGGTCCACAGAAATTTCGTAATTACCAGCATTCAAAAAGGACGATTTGCCGGCTGAAGGTTTGCCAACACATGCCAGCAGCACTTCTTTGACCATGTCAAATTCTTTCGATATAAAGCCACGGAAGGTGGTTTCGAAACGGTCTATTACACCTTTTCAAATTTGGAAACTGAGCTCGAATTGGACTAACGCAGCAATGTTGCCAGGACGACAACAGTGTCATGAGCAGTCAAGATGATTATAGACTAGGATAAGCGTATTTGAAGCTATGGCATCAAACACAAATACGATTGTATATATCTTGTTGTGATTTGTATATGTGATGGTTAGCGGAGGCTTGCTCCTTCTTCAAACAAGATGTATCAGTTTTGCATCGCATTAGCAGTAATTGTAGAGCTTGCGAAATAGAAACGTGTCAAGTCAGAAAGAAGGGCATGTGTTTAATATATCCAAATTTCGTAGATGCAAATTCGTGTACGGAAGACGTGAACTCTCTCGAAGCGGAAAAACATTAACCCGATCTGGTGAAGCATAAACTTTGGACGGGTATTTGTCAGCTTTCTCCCGCCGCCATGCTTTTGTTCCGCACCTCTTCCTTCGCTGCTTCAACGCGTATCCTTTCCACTGCATACCTAAGACGAGCCATGTCGACCATGAAAGCAGTAGTCGTAGAAGAAACCGGCGGTGTGGATAAGCTACTTTACAAGGACATACCGCGTCCCTCTGCTCAAGCAAACAGTGTCCTCATAAAAAACCACGTTATCGGTAACGCCTAGGCCATTTGTATGCAAACATGCTCCTAAACAATGTATACAACGTTCGGAATAGGTGTAAACTACATTGACACGTACCATCGCTCTGGTCTTTACAAGCTTCCCCTGCCATTTGTCGTTGGACGCGAAAGGTGCGCACAGACTGCATATGCATAGAGAAGCAGCAGAACTAAAACTCGGTAACGTTTACAGCGCAGGTGAAGTCGTGCAAGTAGGCGACGGTGTGAGCGACTTTAAAGTGGGCGACCGAGTAGTGTATATTGGTGGAGACACGTATGCCGAGTACTCGGTCGCAAAGACAGATAACCTCGAAAAGATCAAGAACAATGTCGATTATGAGACCATCGCCGCCGTGGGTCTCCAAGGCTTGACTGCTTGGACTATGGTTCGTGATGGATACCCAGTCAAAAAAGGAGGTAATGACAAGATTCCGATGTATGTTACAATACACTATTCACCACGCCTGCACTTTGTGTGTGAAATGACGTTTAGATTACATTCTCGTGCACGCCGCAGCTGGTGGCGTCGGCTTGATACTTTGCCAGCTATGCCACTATCTCGGTGCAACTGTCATTGGCACCGTAAGCAATGCAGAAAAGGCCGAACTGGCCAAGGCCAACGGTGCAGACTATATCATCGATTATACAAAGGAAGATGTTGTTGCACGAGTCAATGAGATCACCAACAATCTCGGATGCCACGCAGTTCTGGATGGTGTTGGCAAGTCCACCTTCGAGACTTCGCTTGCATGTGCTCGGCGACTGGGTACAGTGATTTCGTTCGGCAATGCTTCCGGTGCAGTGCCTCCGGTAAGATTTAATAATATCGACGAGGAAAGATAACAAAAAAAAAGACTGAATTTGGTATAAAAATATAATATATAGATTTCTCTTTTGTCCTTGTCGGCAAAGAACCTTAAAGTGATGCGTCCTACCTTATTCAACTATCTCGTGACAAAAGAAGAACGGGAAAAATGGTGGGGCGAACTATTCGATCTCCTGAGCCAGGGAGTGATCAAGCCGCATATCTACAAGGTCTATAACTTGAAGGATGCCCAGCAAGCACACATTGATATCGAGAGCAGAAAGACTACTGGCAAGCTGCTCATTAAGCCTTGAAAAAGAGAAATAAACAGCTGTTTGTATAATTGTCTTTGACATCATCATAGTAGAAAATGTGAGCGGGAGTCCAATTGCAGGTATTGTCGGTCAACAGTGACAAACTCGAGCTGTATGCTCAAGTGGACTGCAGCGTACTTCGTGCTACGTTTGTGATATGCGGCGGTAAGTAATAAGCATACGTAGTTTACTGCTCAGCAATATAATACTCAGAATAAGTAGTTCTCAGCAGTGGTCATCAAGTGCATAATTCTGTCAATTAGCGCGAACATGGATATGCAGGTATGTAAACATGTATGTAATTTGTAGCAGCAGCTGATGTGCAGACTATTTTAGGTGAATTGACGATGGCACACAAGTGAAGCCGAAAGTATGACTCGACTTGATCATTTATTATCTGAGCAACAATTCCTTCATTCATGGTTCAATGCTTACATCACAGTCGCCAGAAGAGTTGGGAGTAGGAAGAAAATGAGAGCTAAATGGAGTAAAATGGGCACACAAGCGAGTCCCCAAAGAGTACAGGCACGCCGTGCGGTGAAACCAGGTAAAGAGCGGATTTCGGTTGTACATTATCTTGTGCGACCCATCAATTTTCCCTGTTTTCAGCAGCATTCTATTTACGGCGGCACTCAATTTGACTTGTACACCCACTGCTTTCGGTTTTTCAGTGTGAACAGCTCGAATTCTTTATTGCTGCTCATTCTTTCGCACTTTCTTTCTCCTCCTTCACTCACTCTCCTTTCTCTCTTTCCTTCGCCTCTCGGAATGAAGTCAATACTTGTTCTCGCTGCTGTCCTTGCAGTCTTCTTGCAAACTGCTCTTGCCAGTATCTACTCTCAGCTTCAATTCATGAAGATTGAGTCTCCCAAGGACGGCCAGGATATCCGTGCCGGCGACTACTTGACCGTCAAATACGTGATGCAGCCTTTGATCAAGAGTACGTATACAATTATTATCCACAACGATGCCTATACGTGTGCATGATTGTTCTGACGCAATGCCTCCATAGATCAAGTCTCCATGGGCAAGGCTCTTAGCTTGGATATCAACTTCCACAGCCGTAAGGGCAACAAAAAGCAGCAGCAGCTCGGTGCTATCCACAAGTCCTGGTATGCATTTTTATTAAATCTCGAGCTACTACTGCAATGTATATACAATGCTGACGATGAATAATTCTGTAGCCCTGTCGAAGCTCGCGACGACAAGTATGTCACTTACACCAAAAAGTGGCGCATCCCCGAGAACACCAAGCCCGGTTCCTACGCTGTCGATTTCGTTGAAAGAGTCCAATTTAGACGCACGCAGATCACTTCTACCGAGACTGTCAAGATCAACGTTGTCGATTAAGTTTTTAGACTGCGTTCACACCCGTTCCTCTTGTCCTTCAAATGTATTCCCTCAGATTCAATATATTTCAATTAAACAGAAATTCTGTATACTATCGATACATCAAAATTACCGTTGTGTGTCTGTTTATGCACGCTGCATCGTCACTGCAAAGTGCATTTTTAGTTAATTGCCTAAACAAACCATGCCACCGGACGAGCTCCGCGAACTGAAGCTGTTGCCAAAACAGAAAAGCATCGTAATTGGCATGTAGGAAATGTTGCTATCCAAGTAGTAGATCTTTAAGATCATATTTCACGGCAGAGAATTATCAAGAAACCTGCATAGGCATGTAAACTCTAAGACAACTTTGCACAGAAATCGCCGGTGTTGCTAAACTGCGTCTCAACATGCTACCAAACGCACAATGGCTCTCGGAACATGCATATCCCGTTCCAAAATGGATCATGCTTGCAAACATAAAGTTGGCACAGACAGGAAAGTCGAGCTGCTTGGTCTTTACACCAAATCATCCTCACCAGTTTGCCGGCACTGGTAGCAATCATCATAATCTGGTTTTTAAAGATCGCGAACGCGTCTTGAACACAACCATTAGCTACAGAAATGCATTTGCATCAAAGAAAGAGAAATAAACGATGTATATTGAGAAAAATGTCTATTAATTTGCAGACATGACAAAACAAAAAACCAAGTTTTTCCTCTGGAGGACCAGAGCACATAAAAACAAGGTTTTTTATGTAGGATTCGCGTTCAAAGGACAAGACCGTTTATTGTATACGTTTCGTTTTCGTGCGTGTATATCGTTCGACAATTTACTGGTCCTTGGAGGCCTCGAGCTTGGCGTAGAAAGCATCACGACGTTGAACGCTGGGAATGTGGTAGTGGTGCCACCAGACGTAGCCGCCGGTGGAAGCGAGGGAGCCGGCAATGATGAGATCCTTGATGAATTGCTTGCGGAATTTGCCAACGATGGGAGCAATCATTTCCAACGGTAGAGACGAGAAGAGGGGGGAGAACGAAAATAAAAGTTTCTGTCTGCTGTTGTTTTTCGTGTGCGGGCGGGCCCTGGCAACCAGCCGCCACAGCAAATTTGAAGCTCAGAGCATCTCGCTCATCGTCCATCACACTCACACACTCTCCATGGTTTCTGTTGCATACTTGTCTCCTTCTACAAACTTGTTCAACAATAAGAGATTCGGCGAACAATAGCTCTTTGTTGCGTACATGCGCGCCTCATTTGATTTCGCCTAATTGGCAAGCTAAGAACGAAGTGATGCCTTAAGAAACGTGGCTGGAACTCGGCGTTGCGATTTTGCCAGAAAGCTACGTATACGCGCCTCTGTGGTCGCTTTCCTGATACCAATCTACTACTCATAATCAACTACACTTTCCTCTTTGGTTCTTCTCTGACAGAAAATCGGAACCTTGAAGCCGTGAGAAACAAAGTTACCGGTGACCGAAACCATGCCTTTTATGTAAAGCAAGGCACGAAACAGAAAAAAGTCTTTCTTCTTCTCTCGCGAGATTCTATAGTTTGAGACGTTATGAGCAGCAGCGGAAAGATCCTCAACTACGGTTCATTCAACCTTGACCAGTTCTTCAGCGTGCCTCATATTTGCCAGTCCGGTGAGACACTCTCTTCGACGAATTTTTACATTCGCGCTGGTGGCAAGGGTAAAGTTGTTCGCTTATCGACAGTAGTGAGCAAAAACATGTCGAGATATTGTTGTACTGATATATAGTTTCATAGGCGCAAATCAATCGATGGCTTTGGCAAAGGTAAGCGAGCGCGAAATGGAAAGCAGAACGCCGCTCGATCTGTAGTGTTTAAACTCAAGGCCTAAAATCAGGCAAAAGCACCTGTTTACCACGCAGGCAAGCTGGGTTACGACGCCGTGTGGGTATGTATCGAGGAGGAGGAGAGATATTGTCAATGCGATGGGCTTGGAGTTCTCATACGCGTCGGTGAATGCATTGCTAGGTCAAGGAGCATCTAAGTGAAAATGGTGTTGACATGACCTACACGACCATCTCCGAGAACGAGGTAACTATCACAGAAAGGAAGGAAAAAGGAGGACAAGGAACAAAACTGAGCAAACTTTTTGTATGGGTTTCTAGAGCAACGGACGTGCGTTTATCCAAGTCAGTCAAGCGACCGGCGACAACTGCATCGTATTGTATCCGGGAACCAACGGCACTTACACTGCCAACGACGCCGCCAAGGTGTTTGAGCACTTTGGACCAGGAGACTGGATTGTGCAGCAGAACGAGATCAGCCAGGGTGGCGAAATCATGCAACTGGCTGCCGAGAAAGGCCTGCAGGTGCTGTTCAACCCCGCACCTCTTACGCCGGGAATTGTCGATGCGTTCCCGTTCGATAAGGTCACTATCCTTGTCGTCAACGAGCACGAGGCAGCCGATTTGAACAAGGAGATCGGCGGCCCTGAGAATGCACAGGGATTGAATCTCGCTGGCGAGCTGCTTAACAAGTTCCCAAAGATGCAAGGTGTCGTAGTCACTCTCGGTGGCGACGGCGTAGTGGCAAAGTTTAGACAAGAACAGGATGGTCGGGTAAGAGACTTTATCGTGCCTGGACGGAAGGCCAATGTCAAGGACACAACAGGTGCTGGTGACACTTTTGTGGTAAGTGGTAGTAAGGCGGAGAAGAAGAGCATTTCAAGTTCTCCATGGCCGCAATGTAATAACTTTAAAATTTTGACAGGGATTCTTCTTGGCAGCTTTTGTAAGATCGGAAAAGGATGACTACTTTGTGCGTGTCCAGCGCGCACTAGAGGAAGCCAACGTTGCTGCATCCATCGCTGTGGAGCGTGAGGGATCCATGATCTCGGTGCCAACACTGGACGAGGTTCGCCAGCGCCAGGCTGGAAATCTCTAAGCATTTGTCCAATACTAAAAATGTAGCTGAGTCTTAAGCATCCTCGTGGATGAATATTTGACGTTTGCAGAAGCACGGCCTATGTAACATAGCAATCTACTCATTGTATGCCTACAAGATTCGAAATAGTCTTAACTTAAAATGTATAGCACCAAATGAATGATACACGACATCAGTCTCGTTGCCAGGCTGTCGATTTGAACATCTTCCCGAGAAACTGGGTTATGCATGCTCATTCTGACTAGTATCGTGCCTATTTTGTATAATAACAGCCACCGACACCGGGCCCCTTTTTATCATCATTATCATCAACGTTACAGAGGAGCGGGCATCAGCAGGAAGAAGGGGTGCAAGAACGTGAAAAGTTTAGGATGTGGCGGCTGCAAAATTTTAGCGCGGGTCGCTTTGCGTAGGTTCACGCCCGCGCACAACCCAACAACGCAATATATCTCTGTCTCTCTCTTTTTCTCTCTTTTGCCTTCCATCCCCCCTTTCTTTTCTTCCTTCCTTCCACCTCGTTATCTTCTTTTTTCTTATTAGCTCCCTATTCCATCCGGGCATATATTTATATATATATATATCTGTTCCCCCATCCGCTCGTTAATGTCCATTCTGTATTATTCGTTGCTAGTTCTATGTGGGCTCTGCGCTGCTGTAATGGCACAGCAGAACGTACCCACCGTTGACGACAATGGTTTCAAAGACCAGACGAACCAGCCAGACGAGGATAATCAAAGCTGGCTGGAGAAGCACGATCGATACATTTTCATTATCGTCATTGGTATCCTCTTGCTCGCTCTTTTGATCTGGTATATCGTACGAAGCGTGCGGGGCATGCGTAAACGGCTGGCCCGCGAAAATGAGCAGATGATGCAACCTCCTCCACCGTACTACAACCAGCCCATATCCGAAGCTGTCACGGTGCCCATGTCTGGCTACCAGAAACTCGATACGCCTGCTGCTTCTACAGCTGCAAATGGCCAAGTGCAGTACACTCACCGTTACTAATATCTTGCGCGCGTCCCGTACTACTCCTTCCTTCTTCTTTTTCTTTCTTCCTTGTTTCTTTTTCCTTTCTTTTCTTTTTCAAAAAAGAACAACCTGTCTCTAGTTGTCATACCTCGTACTTTACCACCTTTATATATACATAAATCCTTTGTTCCACCAGAGTCGAGACCAGTCGATCCTTAAAAAGCAACTCGAGGAAATGAGCGGGGTCAGGGAAAAAAGTTCTTCGTCCGACAGATCGGCTTCTGCTGGCTGTACATTGACAACCCCAATGGGGCTGCTACAGTTACCGACGGAAGGGAGATTGCATAAACTGAAAAAGCAAGTAGGCGGATCAAGAGCTATCGATGTTTACAATTTCGCCTCCAAATAGGTCAATGGCTACATGCTGAGGATGACAAATAGAGAAACAGGGCGTGCCGATCTTTTCATCTAGCTCACAGGAGCAAAAGGACACGGACCCAAAGGAACAACAAAGTAAAAGATATTGACGCATTTCACAAACCTGTCAAGAAATGTGACAAAGTCATGCCCAGCTCCTCCCGCCAAGTGCATGCAAGCCTCGGTGCATAGTTCAGATGGTGAGCATTAAGACACTTACTGAACACGGGGCGCAAGGCCCTATCCACCTGACTCGTGGATTTATCTTTTTAGTTTGGAGCGCAGCCTTTTGGATCAGCTCACCGGGGCACTGGACGAATCTGGTGTTTCTTGTTGCGGAGACCAGGATGGTTCGACCATAGTCTCTGTTTCGCTAGCGATTCTTTTCCGTCGTGGAGCACCGGATGACGCCATAATCTCTCTTTCGCCAGGACGTCCTCGGGAACCGGATATCACCGTAGTCCCTCTGTCACTAGCTGTTCTCTGTCGACTTGATGGCCGGATGAACCAGCGTGGGCGCTCTTGGAACCGTAGCATGTACCGTGTAATAGAGGTCAGATTGTCTGAAGCATTACCATCGCGATGAAATACAAGGTTGCAATTCTGGCAAGTAACTACTCGGAACACCTTTTCATGACCATCGTCCAATCGAGCCGCGTCTTGTTCTGATACCACAGGGGTCCGCTGCAGAAAATCGACTCGTTGCTTCCGACCTTGCTTGGTGCAATAGCAGCACATTTTTGAGGAGAGATACTCATCGACTCTTGTTGGTATATCGGCGTTCGTGCTATCACAACCTCGGTTACGTTGCTTGATTCTCCGGTACAGGGCATTGGCAAGCTTGTGATCCATAGGCACGGTTTCTGGATAGGCCTCAAACGGAGCTTCGTGTATGAATATGGTAGCATCCTCGTTGGCGAAATCGCGAGTGTAACATCGGGTGTCTCGCCTGGCATCCAACTGCTGGATGATTGCGTGCTTGATGACTGGGGTAAAGCTCACCCATTGCCTCGCGTACTTTTCGCGGAGACGATCCTTCAGTGCATTGAAGCTGCGGTTCAAGACTTCGTTCAGCCGCTGTGCCTTCTTGAAAGCCAGACTTTTCTTGGCTTGCAGCCGAGCTCCGTCAATTCGTCCATCGCACCAAGCACGAAAAGCCTGGAAATGTCAGTGTAGTGATCTTGCTGTTGAACTCCTTCTCGACGGGAACTGGTAACGCGCCAGAGCCCTACAGCGTACTCCTGAAGCAACCAGAAGAAATGGCAGCAAAATCGATGCAGACCGTCCTGATCCGGTTTTGTCGGAGATAAGAAGGTATGTGACCCTCTTCTGTCGTTCGTGTTTGTCGAAGGTATGCATGCAGTCCTTTAAGACCCAACTAACTACGAAATATAGTATACTTTAATATATAAATATAAATAAGTTGTAGCTGTGTAATACTCACAACTATTCAAGCAGTTTAAGCTTGAGATACGAGATTAAATATGGTTTTTTGTTTTTTGTATCTGATAGAACATCAGCATCTATACGAACTGTTTATATACTGGAACTTGTATGCTTACATTTCAGAGAAGGTAACAGTTTCAAAAGTGTTAAAGATTGTGGTGATTTTGGTTTCTTTTGGTGCTAACAAACAAACTATCGATAATCTTATCAACCATTGTCGTCGGGTTTGGATATACTCACGGTAAGGTTTGGAAAATAAGTGATATTTGAAAATGTTCGCTGTGTTGCTTTGAAGTGAAAAAGAACTATGTTGATGTATGGGTGGGAATGGTTTTTTGACAAAACGGTCCGGGAAAGGAAATGGTTGATCAATGCTAGAATCTTGTCTTTGACAAGCATGAGGCTTGATCTGTTACACGAGTCACTTGTCAATCTCTCGTAATAGCTATTTACTCTCGCCTTTTGTAGGAAGCTCTACACCGAGTCAAGTGATTGATTCCCACAAACGAGGTATTCTTTATAGTCATTTATATACCTGCAATGACAATCAGCTAGAATCGATTCTGTGGATAGATATAAAACAATGACAAGGACCGTTCTGCGAATTCTTCATTTCGACTACCGAGAGATCTATCCTCAATACAAGCATATCTTTCCATTTTACGAACATTGACGGCGCCGATGTATTGATAAGGTACTGCATCATCTCTATCAATCTTCCGGGCCAAAGCATTTGAAACTCTGAGCATACAACACTGTTTTAGGCCTTTTTCTTGAATTGTACAAGCGAAACATAATGAATCATAGATATAGATCCTATCCATTTTCCTTTTCTTGCCACAGACGTAGTGATAAACCATTCTTTACATGAAAAAATGCATGTTTGTTTCTAGATATTTTAGTTTGGAGGACTAGAACATAAACCTACAGTTCTCCAAGCAGGCGAACATGAGCTCCAGCTCAAGATATGCTGATCAAAGTGTATAGTTTCGGTTAGCGACGTACGAATATTAGGTATGCTACTGGAATGCTACTGGAATCTCTTAATATCGTTGATAAATATGGGAGTCGATCCACATCAGCTCCCGTGCAAAATCTTTAAAGTAAAATACTACATCTTGTATGCAACTTGATGAAGTGTATGCATGACAACATCCTGCGGTCACACTTGAAAACATTTAGGAAAACGACCCAAGGATTTATCGTGTCAACTGATGAAACTCGCAGGATTGGTGGTATATAAATCCATAGAAGATCGAAGGAAAAAGGCATCATGAACCCGGACCAAGTAGACCGTATCCTCCAGCGGCTCACCGGCCGAGGGTTGGTGTTTTTTGTTAATCAACAGTATAAAAATCAATATTTCAAACACCATCGTGGGCGTGGCCGTGGTGGCCGTGGTCGTGCCGTAAGTCTACATTTTTGAAAGTAAAATACTTAATGACCAAAGCAATTAAAATGATTCTCAATAGCGTGGCGGCGTCAATCGCTGCAATCGTCCTCCCTGCTGGTGGCGGCGACCCCAGCAGCAGCAGCAGCAGAAAGACGAGGAGATGCAGTTAGAGTGATTTTTTCTGCATATACTTATTTCTTTACTTTTTTGTATATTTTATTTTTTATATAATGTACTTCTTTTGATATGTGGTTGAAACCATCTTATCAGTGTAGATATGACCCTTCCAGCATAGCTTTATGTATGGTATATGTTCTGAGGGCATGAGCCTTCATCATTGTCTTCTACATAAATATTATCCTTCTAAATCCTCTCACTTGACGTGACTTATTGTAGACCGTCATTGTCTGCAATAGGGCCTCTGCTAAATCCTTGTACTTGTTCTCAGTTTTAACTTGTCAGTGTAAGGCAATTGATATTCATAAAGCATTATATTCTGGTATTTCATCAAATTCCTCGGTTCAAGAGAGATAGTTTACAATTGACGATCGTAAAGACACACGTTAATTCCAGGAGACTGTTGGACTCACTTATGGAATGATATATGCTTCGATCTTCTCGCTTTATTGAGCAAATCCAGAGAAAAATGAAGTTTCTAGAAACTGAAATACGCATTAAAACCACTAGCGTACCATATTATATAAGCTCAGATCTGGAGCGAAGGACAAGATGACGCGCGAAGTGGGACGGATCATATATCATTTCATAGGCGTCCTTCAGTTTAGTGAGGAATTTCTATTACAGACACAAAATACAATATGTAATGCCTTTCTTTGTGTCTTTGAGCATATGTAATATTAAGGTTACGTAGCAAGCCGAGATACTCGACTGCTTTCCAATATCCCGGATCCTATGAGCCTGAAACCCGGCGACGTACCTGAAGTTAAGGATTATCTGGGAAACAAACATTTTATTGGTGCGTCCTATACTTTTGATCCAGCAGCTAAAGTACTGTGTATTTGGCGAGGTCGCTACAAATAGATGCAGGAATGGTGCATTTACATTGAAATTCAGAGGAAAAACAATTGTTTTGTCATTGGAAGCTGGTTCGGTATTGCCGCTTCCTGTGGCCACCCTAGACATCTTTGAAGCTGCCCATACTCGGCACAGAGAAATTTCCTTGACGCTATAGGTACATTGCAAGGCAAATGTAACGTAAACTGATAGTGTTTTCTTCTTCTTTGAGGAGGAGGATGATGATGATATGATTTGAACGCATATTAAAGGCATGAAGTGCGTTGGATGGAGTGAATGGTAAATCTATTCTTCCGAAACTCCCATTTAATCAATTAGTTGGACATCAACCGTCAATGCCACAAAACGGACATTCTGGGTTGAAAGCTACCTGAAATCCAAGCGAGTCATGTCACGCCATTGCATACTACTGAATTACTTTTTTTATTCTGTATGGTAACTAGAAGAAAAAGATTCTAAAAAAATAGCTTTACATTTTTATTCTTCTTTGACTTCACCGCAGTCGACAATCTCAATCTTTGCAGTGGGGCGACCGGACGGGGTGCCGTGCTGTTCCAACACATCCAAAAGCTTTATGCCATCAACGACTTGGCCAAACACGGTGTGGTTGCCATCCAGCCAGGGAGTTTCAGTGAAAGTGATAAAGAATTGGGATCCATTCGTATTGGGACCAGCATTTGCCATGGACAAGAGACCCTTGCCAGTGTGCTTGATCTTAAAGTTCTCATCGGGGAACTTTTGGCCATAGATGGATTCACCACCGATACCAGAGCCGTGAGTGAAATCTCCACCTTGAGCCATGAAACCAGGGATAATACGGTGGAAGTGGCTGTTCTTGTAGTGCAAAGGCTTGCCCAATTGACCTATGCCCTTTTCACCGGTGCACAACGCGCGAAAGTTCTCGGCAGTCTTGGGCACAGTGTCGTGGAAAAGCTTGAATGTCAAGCGACCCGAGGGTGTGCCGTTGACGGCAATGTCGAAAAAAACTTTGGAAGCCTTGTTGCCAGCTGACATTTGTTTCAATAACCCAGTTAAAGATAAATAATAACAAGAAGCAAAGCGGAGAAGAGTCTATTGAATTAGATTACTGCTTTCTGCGACTAAAAATATCAATAATAAAGAGCAAACGACCATTAAAAACGCTTTCAAGCAATAAAAAAGGACGTCACCGCGGTTTTTCAATTGCCGATGTTTAGAGGTCAGGAAGGTCAAGTCCATAACACTTCCTCCACACACACTTGACAAGAAGTCGTTATGAGCGTTCTCACCAGTGCTTCTGGCTTTGCTGCTTTTGGTGTTCTTGTTCGAGCATACGCCCTTGCTCTTCAAAAGCGTCCCATTCTCTCTGGTAAGAACACCTCCCGTTTGATGGCAGAATCTCGCAAACTCGTGTATTGACATGCCCGCCTTTAAAAATGAAGACGCTGTTGGCTACGCCACTGTCACTGGTGCATTCGGCGCATTCGGCTACTGGATGAGCGGCATCGTCGACAACCAAAACGCAATGATTGAACAAAAGAAGGAACAGCTGCTCCAAAACCGTGCACGCGCAAAGGAACTCGCTGCCGCTGCTGCCGCCGCAGAATAGACGTATTACATGTATATATTGCGTTTGCGACCTTCGTTTGTCCCCTTTTTACTGCCGTCCTCAACAACCCCGGAAAAAGGAAAAGAAAGAATATATTGCTCTCTTTGTATTCTCTCTTTCAATAAATCCAAGTACTGGAAGAAGGAAAAGCAACCCCAGCTTGCCAGCATCATTTACTATTCGAGCGACAATCGCGAACTGAGGAGGTTACATGCTTGCATTTAATGGATTTCAATCGATCTTGAAGGCTGTTTTCATGTATTTTCTGCCACATACAACTGCAGCGATGCTAAACAGCGTCCACAGTATGCCAATGATAAGTTCTACAATTTGATGCGTTTTGGAAGTGACAAGAAATGTCCTCAGCACCGGTGCATCCCATCTACGACCAACATCGTTGTTAATTGGAAAAAGAATAATTTACCGTTTCAACTTACATGCTTTCAGTCCACGCTGCTTTGGTGGGATCCACAACCGTCAATTTACCTGACGATTCATCGTATTTGAGCCCGGTTCCGTACGCATCGTGGTAAGCAGTTACTGTTTTGACGCATTGCTGCTTAATACAGTATTCCCCTGATTGACAATCACCGATTGTCTGGCACTTCGCCGGTTGGCCAGAACTGTCGTTGCGTGGAACTCCTGTCACTCCACCGAGAAAACTAAACGCAAAGCGTGGCAGGAGCTGTGGTTGAGGATTTTTGAAGTTAAATACAGATGAATAATGACTGACGCGAGAGATACTCGAAACTAGAACAAAAAAATAAATCACTAGGTGCAAGCGAAAATACACTTATCTTTGTTCTTACCATTGAAATAATTCTGCATATAGCTGCACGAAAAGTTCGAGACTAGGCACTCCATCAAAACTTCCACTAATGTGCAGTTCGTAGCCACAGGAAGACTCGTATTCGTTCCGGAAGCTTCAGCGTAAATCGCTTGGGATACAGACTTGACAACGCCGCAAATCGATTGAGATACTTGGGATACGAGCGGATTGTCGTCGAGATCGCTGTTGTAGAACCTAGATTGGTCGGTGTGAAGATCAAATATTTGCACTTAGCATCAAGTAAACTGTGATAGGAACGGCTGCTTGTATATACCTTGATACTTCTTTTTGATAGTCGGTAATCACGACAGTCTTGATGTTGCGCCTTTGCGCTAGAAAGCTCATTGCACTGCTCGGTGGAAGCTTTCGCTGAATGCCATCGGAATATGCAGGTAGAATCTGGGATCCATTGTTGGATGCACTCAACTGCTGCAGCGAATTAACCAGCGATTTGCTTAGTGATCCATCGTCAACGTGCGCCCAATATCCATTGTTATCTACATTTGTAACCGAATTGAGCTCGATGATAGTTTCGATGTTGTCAATATTGATGCGTTTAAAGTCAAGACTGCGAACGCAAGGATTCGTGCACGGCGTATTGCTGAATGGGCACGGTACAGCCCTTGACGCATTCGTACATTGGAATGGTTGCATGATATCCTGGACGAATCGCTGCGATCCAGCAAAGCCCCATGATTCTGCAGAAAAGAGGGTATATACAATGTGTTTTGGAAGTGATGATAATTCCGGAACTTTGCTGAGTGTATCGGCAATGGCCAAAACTGCTACCGTGCCCGAAACGTCGTTGTCTACGCCGAGCGTGAGGTCGTGGAACAGAGAACGGCTATCTAGGCTGCTAGCCACTACAATGACTGGTTTTCCGTCGTCTGCAGACATATCAACTGATGGCGTAGAAAATACAGAAATGCCTCCAACCGCCTCGCACCATCCTGGAGAATGACAATCAGTTTTGGAGAGAAAATACAATCCATCAAATATACATCAAACCTCGTCTCAGGCATGTCTGCGAATCCACGGCTGCCCACATGAACGATTCAAGCCCTGCGCCGTAAAGCGGGTAATTCGTGTAACTCGCATTTTCATTAAAGGACACGCTCTAGCAACAACCGGTTTAGTGCCTGGCTTTAACATGCTACGCGTATGTATGAGACTTACTGTCATTATCTGATTGTAGACCTGCAAGGGCACACCGCTGACAGGATTAACAGCGAATATGGGTATATCAAAAGCTTCCTCGATGAGATTCTGGCCCTGAGGATTCCACACGTATTGATCCGGATCGTCCGCGTACAGTCCATACTGACAGTTCGGGCATGTCGAGTCGGGGGACCATGGTGCAGAAGCAATATCTTCGTCCGTCAAGGCAGCGCGTAGCAACACGATCAAACCGCTAACGTGTCCACTTTGACTTAAACCAACAACGTTGTCCCTTGATAGAATATTATTGTCAAGACAATCGGGCTCAGGCTTTCTTCTCTTCGAAAAAAATGTACCTTGTTAATAGATGATATCCTAGTACAACGCTGTATTTCTCGGATGATTGCGGCGGGCTGGAGATAATGCTATCGATATCTTGCTGCGACTTTGCATGGTATAATATCCCATTTGCGGCTTCTCGAGCTGTTTTGGATTTGCTTTAGTTGATATTGAGACAGCTTTGCAAGGAAGGTTGTCCAGATTACCTTGACAACCAATAACGCCTGACGCGTTCAGCAATCGCACGCATGGCCAACTGTTGAGATTAGTGTAAATGTACGGGTACAAGGCCGTTGCAATGTCCTGTGCTGCGATTCGACCCGTTCAGTTCCTGTGCGGTTCTCTGTCAAGAATTATCGTTGTATTTCAAGGAGTATACCTGCTGCAGAGGCTATCCATAGCGTCAGCAATAGCAGTAAACATGCAACTTGCATATGTTGGAAAAGGAAGGGACGTCAAAGCGGGGTGAGCATGAAATCGCACGCAAGTCGCACAAGCACTATCAGACCTAAAACCAGCTAGATTAAATACGATAGACTATTCATTTCACGAAGGAAAAGACAGAATTATGTCTACATTTGGCTTTCGAGCCTGACATTTTATTACTATTTCGTAAGTGCGAGTGTATGATATTATCGTTTTGCAAAGAAGGTCAGATCCATCGTCCGTACATCTTTCCAAGGTTTACCGGTGCCTGAACCAAATAAATCAACAAAAAAGAGAATAGCAGCTCCACAACTCGAGCTTACCTCGTTGTTGTCCGAGTTTGCGTGCTGATAAGCCTGAACGCTGGCGTTTCAATAAATCTTGACCAGACTCATCCATTGATCGTTTGTTAGTTGGTGCTGGAGGTATATTTGGGCTATTTACAGGTTCATCCAGGGACATGAATGATGCTTGCTTTTTTAATTGTTGGGCTGCCATCCAAGTCGTATAAACATCCTCGATGCTAATCCCTCGTATCAGAAGATTGGATTCGCACGGTGGTGAAGATGATGGCGGTGCTATAGATGTCGGTTGCGGTTCTGGCTGCGGTTGCAGCAGTGTCGTCGTGTCCGTGTTAGCATCGTTGGATATGTAAGGTTCCAATTGTGGATCAGGAGGGAGTGGATCCAATCCATAGTCAGAGTCATCAATGTTATCTTGAGCTAAAAACGGACTAGGTCGTAATCTCCATTGAATAGGATCCGACAATTGTTGATCTGCGTCGTTATCTGCAAATGATTCCAAAAGATGGAATTTCGGGTTCAATATCAATGCATGGAGCACAGAGGACTACAAAAGAGTTAGAATCAACAATTGTTTGAAGGAAGCTAGCAGCGACAGAAAGTTACCTTGTCGTAAGCGCGCTGTAAACCTTCCTTGTCTTGCCGCTGCGTAATGTATTCCATAATCTGATCAGTTGTAAGTTGCGGCCGTTCCTGAAATGCTTCTACAATCATTGCTTCCAGACGACCATCCGCATCAATCTCGCGCAAGATATCGTCTTGGGAGGAGGTTATATCTGTTTCTGGAGCATCGATGGATCGGTTCGATATTGGTTCAGGTGTCGTGGATGATGAGTCCGGAGTCGCGGCAGTGCTGATGGGTATACCACCATTCGCAGGAAGTATGAATACAAAACGATTACCGAGTATCTCGATGAGTGACCTGAGAAGAAGATTTAGTATATAACATACACCATGTCTGCGACAGATCAAGCACATACCCTGTGGTTAAAGGCACTGGACTTTCCTTTGGTGTTTTCCAATTATGGTTGACCTTGACTCCATTTTTACCGTGGACACGCAGTTCCCACCTAATTCGTTTGTTGCTGTAACGGATTTCCGCGTGGAACCGAGACACGTCGCGTTTGTTGGGTCCAAAGTCGATATCGACGTGTGCTCTCTTTTTGCGGCGCGTTCTCGGTGCTTCCGGCCCAGGGCTGCGACCAAGGACAACGCGATCGGTCGTTATGTAGCATGTCCAGTCGGCACCAGCGAGTTTCGGGTATCGATGAGCAATCTCGGGAGCTACGTTGGGTGTATTCACTTTGACATCACTCGAGTCGCTGGATTCTGTCAACAGACTAAGCTCAGACTCTCTGAACTGATTTATGCGTTAGACTACGGTCAGACGTAAACATGTCTTGATACGAACTGAGTGAGTTGGTTGCGAGGAAAGCTGTTCTGGAGGTTCCCTGCACATCCAGAATTTACATTGAAAGAGGGCAGTGTGAGAGGAGCCTTGTTGGTACGACAGCAGCGGCGGCTTCCCAAAGAAGAGTTGTTCGTGGTTGCTATTGTCCACGCTGTGACACAGACTTTTGTTTGACATGCTTGACCTCGTGTACGCTCCTGCCACGCTCAACGATCTGGACGTAGTCCATCAGCTCGAAGAAAGCTCGTACCATCCCGATGAAGCTGCCTCACGCGAGCAGCTGGCCAACCGCATAAAGTATGCAGAAACTACTGACCCGAACCTGTTCCTGATCGCACGCCGAGCTGACACTGGCGAGATTGCCGGCTTTGTGTGCACAACCCTCACTACGGCACCGCTTGTTACTGACGAATCCATGAAGACGCACGAACCAGAGGGAAAGACTGTCTGTCTGCACAGTGTCTGCGTAGCACCTAGCGCCCGCCGCCAGGGCGTTGCCACTGCCATGCTCAGATATTGGATTCAGCTGTTACAAGATAGCAACAGATATTCGCGCATCGCCCTGCTTAGTCGACCCAATCTCCTTCCCCTCTATGGATCTGTGGGCTTCAAAGACTTAGGCGTGAGCGAAGTTGTCCATGGACCGGATCCATGGTACGATGCAGTACTAGATTTCAGGCAATAACAATTATAATAATAAATCCTATTTTAGAATTCAACATCTAGATCTGCATCTTGATCTAATAACTGATCGTTCTTGTCAATAACACCAGCAATCAGGTTTCGAAAGAGCCCCATGCTTGGATACAGCGAATTTCGGTAGTCGATATCGTACCAGGCATTGATCGCAATCACGCCTTGGTCTCCTTTTTGCAGAACTTGATGAAACCAAAGCGCTGTGCATGAATGGCTCAGTATATGAATGCAGCTCTTTGATCAAATCTATCTAGGACGTACCTGGAAGATACAGCATTTCGCCTTCATTTACGGTAATTACAATGGGTTTTGCGTGTTTGAAGCGTGGATATTTTTCGAGGTCGGGCTTGAGAGGATCGAGAGGTATCCAGGGCGTCGAGCTAGGCGGATCCAGAGGCTCGATCTTGAGCTTTTCTCCATCTTGTACGGGTTTGTAAATAGCGTTTGGGTATATAGATTCTAAGGGTATGCATAATCATATTTGTTAGTATATCGATTGATGTAAGCTATCCATATTTAAGCACCATGCAAGCAGTAATACTCTGTAGGTGGAAGAAGAACAAACGTTTTTTGACCGCGAATAACGGCGTAGCAATTTTCATACGGATCCTTGTGGAGTGAGGTGGTGCTTTGCTCGTTCCCCATCCAAAAGTTGACAGCATCGGGGGTTTTGCCTAGTGCTTCGCTGCACCATAATATTTCCTCTTCAATGTCGTCTTTCAAAGTTGAGAACTCTGTGTGAAGGCTATCATTCTGCAGCGAAATGTAATGCGCATTTCTAGTGTCTATTTTTCCTTCCATGATATCGAGGAAATCGCTAAAAGGCATTGATCGTTCGTATGGCATGACGAAATATTCTTTGGCTGTTTCCGGATCGTACGTAACGGCGTCTGCGTATCTTGTGGAAGGAACATATGATACGTGAGCGAATATATGGAAGTAAGTCAAGATTGTTCAATGCTTTACCCGTTGGGTGTTGCTAAGGATAACAGGAGCATGTTATGCATACATGCATTATTTTCCCAAGTTCTTTAGCTAGAACTTACTGGCCACGGTAACAGTGTGGTCTCCCATTTTTTCTTTCAAGTACTCGTTTGTCCACAGCCGTCGAGCTGGCCAGTGATCAAATGCTCGTTTGATAAGTGCCGGTCTATTTGGATGGACATTTTCCCGCAGAAACTCCAAAGCACTCGGTGGTTGCTCGTATACATTAAAGTGCGTTCCATTGATATCTGCATGCATGAATGGAACCGATAAGTTTGCATCAAGGAAACAGGCAATATTCGTCCATATATACCTTGATATTCCTTGATAAATTTAACCAGTTGCTCTTCAACGACTGACTCTGGAATCATTTCTGCTGTTGCTGGAAAAGGATGCAGGATCCTGCCTCGTCTGGCGTGAATTTTGGGAGCAACTCTCAGCCACCGGAATCTGGATCGATTTCATTAACAGCCTGTCCGCGCACATCCGACGAATCCTCCTCTTCATTTTCAATATCTCATCATGGTACGTACCGTCATGACTCTACTTCCATTGTTGCGAGGGAGATGATTTTTGGATGGAATGGAGGGATGGATTCTAACGATGGATGGATGGATGGATGGAATATAGGGTCGCGTCAGAACCAAGACCGTCAAGAAAGCCTCCCGCGTCTTGATTGAAAAGTACTACCCTCGCCTCACCCTCGACTTCCAAACCAACAAGCGCATCTGCGATGAGGTCGCTATCATCAGCTCCAAGCGTCTTCGCAACAAGATTGCCGGTTTCACCACCCATTTGATGAAGCGCATTTCCAAGGGTCCCGTCCGCGGCATTTCCTTCAAGTTGCAGGAGGAAGAGCGTGAGCGCCGTGACAACTACGTCCCCGAACAGTCTGCTCTCGACACCACCGCTATTGAGATCGACCCTGACACTGAGGTAAGGTATCCGTTTTTATATACGTTTCTATTTTCTCGACACAGTTGGAGGGGACCATTCTCGTATGCACAGTATTAGTGGGCATTGTTGGGGAGGGGTCCCTTCCGTCCATCGTCGAAGGATTCACTCTTTTCTTGTAACCTTCCGGTTGGATCTTTCGATGGCCAATTTTTATTTTTTCGGTGTCAAGATCCTACCGTGCAGTTTTGTTAAATGTTTCTTTTTTCTCTGGTGTCCGTTTACTCCTCCCTTCCTGGACGTAAATGTGCATCTCTTTTTTTCTTTCTATACTGTAGGAATTGCTCAAGTCGCTCCACTTTGAAAACTTGCCCGGTGTCTCCGTCACCGCTCCTGTCACTGCTTTCGCCCCCAAGGATACTCCTCGTCCCCGTCGTCGCGACGATGCTCGTCGCTAAAGTCGATTGTTCCCGCAAGGCCAGAACAAAGGCGATTATCGTCTTGTCTCAGTTGTCAATAAAAAAGAGCTAAAAAAAACACACGTGATTGTTCCTTGTTGTCTTCTGTAAAGATCGTTAGCGTAGAACGTGGAATACAATGAACGATTTTAATGCATCATATTCTCAGTACACTGATAACCAAGGATGACTTGCTTGTTCATTGTGTGTGCATTGCAAGGCGTGGTCAAAATCGACAACTTTGTGAGCTTTGAGATGAAGGCTAGCTCTCGTATATATACGCTTGAACATGGCGCGTTCTTCTGCTTTTCTAGTGAACTCCAACGCTTATGCAGCACCATTTTGCTATCCCGGTTATCATCGTAGCATTCCTTTCATCTAGTCTGCAGGCTCAGCAACAGGATGCTACTCTTCCCTTTGATCCTCTCGGTCACTCCAATTTTGTGAACTACTGGTGAATATCTGACTATCTTCTTGAAGTAATGGATGGAAACTGACAAGGATATGCATTCGAAAGGGGTCAAAATTCGGCTAGCGAATCTGGACAGGACAGAAGCGCCTGGCAAAAGGTACGTAAATACACATTTGTTTTATTTATGCTCTCTAAAGTATGAGCGATGTTTCTTATTACATATGTACTCATTCTATCACCCATTTTAGCCATTGTCATTTTATTGCCGGGATGATACGGAGAATATCCTCGTAATTGCATTCCTCTATCAATTTGGTGAGTAACTCGATATGTATCCATCAACACACTGGACTACTATGTTAATACGTAACTGTTTTCCTGCAGGTGGCAACAGCGAACTACAAATTGATTTATCCAATGCAAGCGATAACTGCACTCTGTTTGGCAGTACTCAGCTCTTGAACTGCCATCACATGGAATCAGGTAAACGCTTCTGCGGGTGAAGTCTTACCTATACGTTTTAGTACATATTTGACTTTTCTTCTTCTCGTTCAGATATTCGATACTGTCAGTCCCGAGGCCGAAAGATACTGCTATCTTCGGGAGGCGCAGCCGGGTCCTATGGAATACGCAACGAAGCCGAGGGCGAGCAAGTGGCGAAGGATCTGTGGGACATGTTTGGAGGAGGGACAAGCAAGACTAGACCATTTGGAAACGTTTCTGTTGACGGTTTTGATCTGGATATCGAGGCCGGAAGCACGCAAGGATACTCGGCGCTCGTTAAACGATTGCGTGAGCTGTATGGTAAGATAAATCACTGCAAGCGACTTTAACTGGGAGATCTGACGGACAATGACGGTGCATGCGGAAATCTTCAGCATCAGATAAGTCCAAAGACTATTACATATCTGGTGCCCCGCAATGTCCTTTCCCTGACCAGTACATGTCTGATGCCCTCACCAACGCATGGTTTGACTTTGTCTGGTAAGGATAAAACTTAACTGGCAGTTTGTGCGATTGCGTCTTATCGAGTTTTACTGTTTACAGGGTACAGTTCTACAACAACGTTAGTCTTGTTCTGTTGAAAGTCAAGTTTCTGGGTATTCAACTCACTAACTAGTGCTTTGTGACAGTATTGTCAGCTGACCTCCACCGAATTCAACTATGACGAATGGGATGAGTGGGCACGCACGCAATCCGTCAACAAGAACGTCCGTCTGTTCCTTGGAGTTCCTGGAAGCAAGGATGCAGCAGGATCCGGTTACGTATCGTATGACAGGATTACACAGACCATCAGTGCTTTGCATTCAAAGTACACAAGTTTCGGAGGTGTTATGATGTGGGATGCTTCAGCAGCATACACGAACACTGAGGATGGTGAACTGAATTACGCCGTAGCTGTTTCTCGGTTTCTGCACGGGTATGTTCTGAATCGATTGATACAGTATAACGTCATACTAAACTCATGAAATATACGTACTGCAGCTTGGAACACAGTAAGAACTCGGCTGGCAACAACCAGAATGCTACCAGTAGAACTACAACCAACGCCGCTACTGTTACCCCCACCAGGTCTGCTACAACTGTTTCGACAACACCCCTGGCTCCAACATCCACTCCTACTGCATCAGCTAACAGCACCTCAACAAAGAATGGTAGCAATGATGCAGCATCAAACATGTCTTCTACTGGAACACAAATTGGCTCTATCTCGGCCAACGCCGTTTCCACCACATCCGCAACATCCGAGCTGACTACAAGGTAATTCCTCCATGATGAACATGGATACTTATCAGATCTTTAAGTATCACAGGAATGTTAACAACAGGAACTATGATATTTTTAGGGCGACGCCAACATCATCCGCTGTGGTCAACGGTGCCGTATGCTCTAACAATTGGGCTTGCGTTGGCGACAAGTTTGCACAGTGCGTGTATGGAAAATGGATCGTCCGACCATGCCCTGGTGGTCTGGTATGCCACGAGATCGGTGCCGGCACTTCCGTGTATTGCGGATACCCTGCTGCGTAGTTTTCGATACCTCAAGCTGCTGGTCAACTTTAGGCTGCATACAGCAATAAAGCCGCATTGTTTTCTCAAATTATAAACCTCGTTTAAAATAGTACCTCCTTATTACCCTTGAGAGGCCTTACCTACATACACCACTGTCGCTGTCCTCCTGAACTCAGTCCTTTTCTAGGAGGCCACTTTAGCTCCATTTTGTTCGTGGTTTGTACAGATTTCTATTCGCTCCTGGACGAAAATTTGCATCTACTAACGTAAATAAAATGTACATCAAAGTTTAAAGTATCTCATTCAGGAAGAGGCTAGCCTTGGCTAGTGAACCCGCAGCGCATTCTGTTCAAAAAATTATCTTTTCTTAGAGAGTCGATTGCTTGTGGATGTAATGGATGAAAGTAAGAAGAGCATTCGTGATCGTAAATTATCAACTATAATTATACAGCAATTGTTCTTTGGTATCTACTTTCTGAGTGTCAAGCAGGATTTAACAAGAGCGATACGTAAGAACGTCAACTTTGCTTTTCATGCATGCATATTCCCTTAGAAAGATGGCAAAAGGTTAACTCCTGCAGAGACGCTCCATTGAAATTCTTTTATAAACCCGGACTACTAGCACTATCCATCAATATCTGTTATCGACAAGCTCTAATCCGTTATCTCATGACGATACAATCAAGCCTCCTTGCTGCCTTTACATTCTTCCTCTCTGCGGTTTCGGCAGCAAATTTTGAAGTCACCATGTATCTGACCAAGTGACCAAAGCTGAAATACAGATCCCAGATATCAAAACGTCAATCGCACTTGATATAATTGAAGGCAACGCATATATACCGGGGGAAGGGACCTACGGCACTGTTAAGATTTGGGATGTTTCTACTTTTCTACTTTCAATGGACCTTGCCCGGCAAGGGTTTTCAACGATAATAAAGATCTGTGGATTATGATGCAACCCAATGATTCAGTCAGCGTCGTAGTCGCCAGGTTCCATGGCTCGGGCCTGGCGGGAGTTCTGCAAGTAGTAGATGCGACGGCAAAGGCAGTTGTACAACAGCAGTTGGTCTAGTTTCGCAAATGCCACAATAAATACGCTTCATCGTGCGTTTGATAACATGTATACCCATGGTTATTATTATGTATGTATTATGTATTATAACAAGGTTACTGGATAAATATCTATCTGGATATGTATTCATTTGCTTTCTCGTTTGAATTCCGCCGGCTTCTCACTCTTGCTTTTTGCCATGTGTATAAGAATACGACGGATATTGAGAGCAGTCACAACATCACGATTCCAAACCGTACTACAGGTTTTGCACCTTAGTACAGCGTGGATCTTCGAATTTGTCTTGTCCTGCAGGTTTTGAAGACTTCTAGTATGACACTTGGGACAGATTTGTGACGACAGATATTCATCGGTTTTAAGTATAAACGTCGGTGCCTGCGATTATCTTTTAGCTCCAAGTTATAATTGGATTGATTCACCGTTACCTTTCGTTGCAGTGCATATTGTTTCAAAGCATGAAACACAGATTTGGTGGGTGCGGTGATCTTGCCTTTCATTGATCCGCTGAAGGATCCGTCACCGAAAGCAACGACAACGGGTTTCTCCTTTTCAGTTGCAGTGTCCCATGGACTCTCTGCGTGGCATCCTTGGTTTTGGCGTGTGAAATCGAGAGAGTGTGAAGTTACTTCACGGTCTGGACGATATTTGTCGCTTCCACCTAGTAACCGCTTAGCGATCTCCGCAAGACCTTTCTGCTTGTTTACATATGACTTGAATTTGAGTTTATTGTATCTGTCAAGCAAGATGATTAGAATCTAGTCCAATGAACGAAATGAATGGATTTAAGTTACTTACCTAAATTTGCGATGATAAAATTCACATATGTTGTGATAGTGGTTCATTCGATACTCGATGCTTTCGACTAAACTTTGTAAAGAAGCTGTTTTTACGGAAGGAATGGCGTCCACGAGTTCCTTCGTATCAGGAGATTGCTGCATGTACTTGTTTCTCTTATCCATGGCTCGATTATATCCGCAAAGATAATAATACTCTTTTGCCGAGGTCTGTCGAATTCTGTGCGGTTCATCCACAACACCATCAACAGAGGTGATAATATCTATGACGCCTGGATCGACCGACCATACGATGGTGTCTGGATCGTCGATGATTTTTCGGATGCTGTCAGGATCTTGCGGTTGATATTCCTCCTTAGGCTTCTTGAAAACGAACATCAAGTCATAACGATCCGTGATGATTTGATTCCTGCATTTGAAGGAATAAGACTGCCCAAAAATATTGTTTATAACTCAAATATTAAACTTACCAGAAAACTCTTTTGTCAGTCTCTAGGCTCTCCAATGCTTTGCAACCGATCTTTGCCATGTCGAATATACGAAAGTACTCTTGCTTAGCAGTTTCTTGAGTCACTTGACCATCCTTCTTGGTTCTCAAACCACTATCCAAAAGCAGCTTTGAAAACGCCTGCAAGTCCACAGACACATGCCGAGCTTGAAAGTTGTACAGCGGGAGCAAAGTGAAACGTCGTGCTCCTCTTGGATCTGTATATTTCAGTGGACGAAACGTCCATTCTTAAGTTCGGTAGAAGTTTCTTCAATGAATGTCTTGATATCTTTCATGATCGGTTCCGGCAACGGTGCAGTGAATGATTTTGGCAGAACCAACGGTTTGTGCAGGTTAATTGCGTTATGAATTTGTACTTTCAGGGACGAGAACAGCAACTTTGATAAGTTTGTATGATTGCTTAGAATCTGTAGGAAATAGAGATGGTTGTTAGTAACATTTCGTAAACCTCTAGATAGGCGTACTTTACGAACCTCCTGAAGGTTTCTGTGTATGAAAGCCTTGCTTGCTGTTTCTTCCGGCTGATCATCCCTAATGAAAACTGTCTGTTCCATGCGCTGCAGTACTTTGTGTAGCCAAGGTAAGTACAAATGCGGTCTTGCGGAAAGTGCGCTCTCCGATAAATCCTCGACACCGATCTCCTTTTGGAGGTCTTTCGCTACTGCTTCAACCTTGTTTAGTTGGACCTTGGTTAATTCAATTGAGTCAAAAGTCGGTGTAGTATCCGCTGATGTACACCCTTCATAGACACGCTCCGCGATTTTGCGTCGCTGTGCTGTACTCAGCCCGCTGATGTAATATTGGTCCTTCTCATCGGATAGTCTTATAAGGAGATACTGTACAGTCTTTTTCTGGAAGTTTGCTGCGACGTGATTCCTTGTATTCTCTTCGTACTGTTTTGCCGCCTGCGATATCAAAGTCCTGAATCCTTGTGATCTGAAGTTCCTTATCGAAGGATGGGATTTGATCCTGGAACTTTTCGAAAGCCTTCTTGACATGATCGGGCACCTTGGTCCCCTGACCAGTGACAACTGAAAAAAGGCTGTAAACCAGTTCGTGGTCGATAAATGGGAGCGGCTTTTGTTCATTTAAGAGAGGCAGGAAATAGTAATTTGCAAATAGGGCGCCGGCATAGGTGACATCTGTAGCATGTAAAACGGCCTTCTGGAGCACGCGCACGAACTCTGGATACTTGCATGTATTTGCAATGATGTCTTGATAACGCTGGTACGCTTGAATTCGGCTGTATATTTCCTCTTAGGCTTGTAGTTTCTGCATGCCTTGTTACTGCTGCGGGAATGGCCGGGTTGCTTGCAACTTGAATAAATCGGTAGATCGTCGTCTAACTTGTTATTTGCTTTTCGATTCTCTTCTTTGGCTTCGTATTTTTCTTTCCGGCGCTTGTCAGCCTTTTCGAACTTGATTTCATTCTTATTCTTTCTCTTCTTCTTGTCTATGCTCTGGTTAATATCAGTATTTGGAAGCTTCGTGCGAATAAACTTGCCTTTACTTTGGACGGTCTGTTTGTTTGGAGTGATTGCTAAAGAATAGATTGAAACGTGAGCCCTTGTGGGTTGGTATTTGCTATATGTTGAATATATTACTTTTGGAGGAGGATGGCGCAGCCTGAAATCGTCGTCATTGTCTGCGTCAGCTATGGGTCGACGTACATTCAAATGAGTGATTTCAGAAAAGAACCTTAGGACCTCTGGTAGTACTCACCTGTATCTTTGGCTGTCATCATCCTTTTCCTAGTGGTAGGCTCGTAACTTGAGGATGTTATAGTGGCTATTGTCTATAAGTATATAACCTGACTTAAAGTGACTATTCCCACTTCACCATCTTTACCCTTCGCTTTTCTTTTTCGTATGATAATTAGTTTCTGGAAATCGTCGTCGCTGTCCGCATCCTCCGCATCCGAAACTTGTTCTGTATGTACCATGCCATCAGCCAGAGAAGCAAATACAACGCAAGACAGTATGAACATACCCGTGGCTTTCTTTTTGCCCTTGTTACGGCCCATTTTGTTTTTCCATAGAAATGAAACAGGAGTGAAAGACAGGATGGCGTGGAATTTTAACATGCCTGCTTTTTATCTCCTTCGAAATTATTCGTTACGTAGCCCTCCAAATGTAATCAACTCATTGAGAATTATAGAGGTATAATTGTCCTACTGTCATACGGATATATATGGTGACTGTATGAATGCAAACCCATTATACTATGATGATATTCACGCAAAGAAATAAGAGAGGAGCAACATAGTTCAGCGGACCAAAATCATTCTCATCAGGCTTTCATGTATTATCTGACAAGTGCTTTAGCGGTCGCTATGCTCCATGCACTTGCCTCGCTGCACTCGTCCTCGCTAATCGGAAATGTTTTCAGTGGAATCCGCATTAAATGATAACCTCCCTTGGCCTTGATAAACCGCATTCTCCAGCGGTTTGCATCCGCTGCGCTACTGCAAGCACAGGGCCGTCGAATTTCCGGTTTATTCAGACCAGCGCTCGCATGCTATGCTGCTTGAGAGAGAATACCAAAATTCAGGTACTTGCTTTATTCTAGCTTGTTTAGTGACATATGCATGGAATCATTCGAAATCGCTTGCATAACAACAGCGCCGGCTATGCTTGCAATTTCCATTTCGACGCAGAGGGGTACCAGTCAATTCGATGATATCAATATCATGAGGTAAATATTTCCAAAACTAAGGAAGACTACATTATCTGAAGAGTATTCATAGTGGGCTAAACCTTCTTTGTTACTCATTTTGTTCTTGCTCTGTCGATCTATTGAAACGTGGGTTGTGCGGGCACAAACGACTTGAGCGTTTCAAATGGCCTGTTCGTCCATAGCTGTTGCAAGAACGTCGCGGGGAAGAATTTGGATGCTCTTGTATGAAGTCCATTGTTGTTCTGAAAGAAAGACTCAACAAAACGCAATGTGAAAATAGTAAAAAAGCCTCTTCCCAACTGCATATAACCTTCCTCGCTTGTAAAGAGTGTATCACCTTTTATGCTTGATGAAAGAAATGTTTCTCACGACCCACAGGCAGCCGATGATAGTTGCGAGGGTGTTTTGAGACCATACTCAATTTGCGAATTAGCTGGCAGAAAAAACGTCGTGACTAATTTTGCAAAGCATAAGACGATGCAGCAAGTCTGCTCATGATTGGGAAAAAATCAGGAAGAACCTGGATGTTTCTTGTCCCCTCTAGTCGCATAAAATAGCCTATGAAGAAAGGAGAAGAGGACAAATCATCCAACAGGGAAGATTGTTCAGCCAATAATCAATATAGAGGGAAGCAGTTCTAATTTTTTCAGTTTGAAGGTATCAACCTTATTGAAGTGCACAAGTGACAAGATGTGTAGGATGGCTATTCTAGCCCGACGGTATTCTCATCTGTCCAGCTCATCAATCAAGGGTCCCCTTCTTCTTGGTAAACGAAGCAACGCACAGACACATAAAGGAAAGCTAACCGAAGTAGCTAGATGAGAAAAGAAGAATAATTGGCAGTATTTATAAGCACATGCTTTACAACTAATGACTGCAAAGCAAAGGAAGATGAATAAGTAGTATAAATATGAGCCAAAAAAGGATAGCACAAATCAGATACGATGACTAATGCAAGCAACTTCGCTTTCAATGAGCAGCGTATGTAACACTGAAAGAAGACGGAGAGAGAAAGAGAAAGAGAGAGAGGTGGGAGGACGGAGAAGGATAAGACTAACAGCAGAAAGGTTTGTATAATGCAAGGGTAACTAAATGCGGCAGTACCCAACATCGATGGCTTTAGCCAAGATGTAAAGTTTGGTCTGTGTACATTGCAGCTACGGTACTGCCCTTTGTTTGTTCATGCAATGAACAACTCAAGTTCGGTGAGCAGCCGATGATGACGATGAGGACTTTCTGTTCTTTTTGTAGCTACTTGAACCGTTCCTGTTGCGTCTTTTGACAACATCTGTCTTTAGGCTGAGAGGCCGCACTACGCCGTGTAGTTTATAGAATAAACCGCATGCGTTACAAAGCGGCTCTCCTTGAGAGTTCCTTCTCCAGAGAGGAGTATTCACAGTATCGCAATTGCTGCAGCGAATTGCGCCACCATCTGCGGCCGTTGCTTGTTTCTTCTTCCTAGACCTGCGCGATGACGATGCTGCGGCTCTCTTTCTTGACTTTTTTGATTTTCGTCGCGAGCTTGCAGCCGAAAGCGTCCAGTCAGGATCGTCGCTGTCATCGGCTTCTTCTTCTTCTTCTTCTTCTCCGATGCCGACATCTGGTATTTCTTCATCGTTTGTATCTTGTTCTGTATTGCTACGGCCATCTAGGTCATCAAATGATAGCTTTTCTTGCATATGCTGGTGTTTGCTTGAAGATGATGAAGATAATGACGGTGATGATGACAGCACTTTGTCACTGATGATGTTTTCGCCAATTTCATCCCATGCTTCAGCAGTAGCACAGTCTTTTACAGGGGTTTCTTTATGGCAAAGTGCTGGTGAATCTGTATCTATTTCTTGTATATCCTGTGTGCTTTCGCAACAAGCAGGAGGAGAACGAGGAGGGGACGCCCTTTGATCGCCATCTGTCACGTTGTCCGGTTGGTTCGCCCACAAGTCATCGAGACCCTGCATGATATCATCAGCGCCACAACAGTCTAGAGCTCCGCTTTGGACAAGCGAGTCTAATGGGCCTAGAGAGAGTGTTTCTAAAGGATCAACATGGGACACATAGTTGCCTATAAAACAACCAATTAATAATCAGGAATAAGTTTAAGTTGAGAGGAAAGAATAAGCTTACCTTCTGACGACGCATCGCCGACGCTGCCGCTACTATTATTATTGCCGCGAAGGTGCTCGTTATAGCCATCACTATTCGTTGTTACTGAGAATTCAAGTTGAGCAATGTTTTTGTCCACGTGAAAAGGTTGCGCCGCCGGAGAGTTCATCATTGGTTGAGGGTCAAAAAACAGTCTATCATGACTTTGAGGAAAAGCGCATGGGAGAAAATCGCTTGCGGAAACATCGATGGGCGTTAAAAGAGCGGATGTTGGCGGTGTCAGATGGTGTGGATGAGAAAGCAGAGCTGCTGCCGCCGCTTCGCTCGTCGTCAAGACCGGTTCGGCTGTGCCGGCTGCGCTCAGTGGGATGCTCGGGTCAAACGCCAAATATGGCTGCGGGTATTCTGACAAGATGCTTTGAGGCAGTGGACATGCCAAGTCAAAGTAGACTGGATGCGCCTGCAAGGAAGGTCCGCGGTTATTATCTTGATGGCCCTGGATCTCTGGGTGCTTCAGCATATTGGAGAGACGACTGGTTGGGTGGGAGCAGGAAAGGGAAGAGAAGAAAAGAAAAGGAGAAAAGAGAGAAAGAAAGAATAGTACACAAAATTCGATGGAGGATGGTTGCCTTGCCTCGGACAATCCATCAGATAGAAAATTGTGTGCCAGGACTCTGAAATGACGGCAGCCAGCCAGCCATGAAGCCAGCATTGAGGCAAACTGCTTGTGCAACCTCCGAAACGAAATTTTCAGTCACAACAATTTTGAATCTAAAGTCACTCAACATGACCATGCCTTTCAACAACTTGCTCTCTCGACTGCGAGGCTTTTTTATTGGCCCATCTGCTGTCTTTTGAGCCAATTTACCCTTCCAGCGTGAAAAATGGCTCTTTAACCTACATCCATTCATTGCAGCAGCAGCAGCAGCGGCGGCGGACCACCTGCTCACCCCGCTAATTGCTCCTCCACACAACGCAGCAGCTATGAAAAATCCGGGAGCTACTGGACTGGGCAGCAAAAATTGCGCAGGAGATCGTCAAGCGCTGGTTCTTTGCATCACAGAAAAATATCGGTTCTGCAATAAACGTCGGCTAGTAAAATATAGTAATATTATTGTACTTACCACAACTTTTCGACTCAGAACCACGATGGATTTATTGCGAATTAAATGCATGGGTGATCACATTGTGCATACATACATGTCCTGAGACAACCTTTCATTCGCGTGAGATGACCGTTTATTCGTCCTCCCATGTGTCGGTCCACAGGCAGTTAGCGCATTGACGTAGCTTGACATACAAAGCAGTGGGTGCTAATACTAGCTTCCTGCTTTGAGTAGATTTCACTGGAACAAGCCCAGCAATATATTAAAAAAAATGGAGCGCTGCGACGAGACAGTTCTGGTGATTTGCTACCCAGGCATGCTTGCAGCATTGATCGCGCGGAAAACCTTATTTCCAGTAGGATCTATTAGTGAACCGAGGAAGGAAAAGCATGAATGAACTTGAACGGGTACATGCATCTCTTCTCTGCTCAATAAGAGTAAAAGTCGACTAATCTTACAAACGACTCTTGTTTGATAATCACCACAGGATGCGTTATTTTACGAAATTAAACAGACTCGCGCATGAAAGCCGCTTATTCGGGACGGAGATGGTAAACTGCAATACAAACTTGAATGGCTAAACTTCTGGTCCAATACAATATATGTACCTAGAACGTGACGACTGCTTAACGGTGAAAACATGCGGCGCCAAACGCGAATCTACATATAGCCGGCTTAATGCCAACTCCATGGCAACGATAAAACCAAGCAAACCTTTAAATTAAACGCTTCCCATTCAGTCATTGTTTGTAGCTTCGAGAATAAGGAACTCAGGTATTACAGGCAACATTGATCACAAAGGATATTTAAAGGATGATTTGTGTGCAAGATGCCTAAAATGAAGTTGATCATATGAACTTCTTTTTGAGTTACTGGGATGCCTGAACTCAATATCATTGAAACTTTTAGTTTTCTCTTCAATTATTTTCAATAGAGAGTTTATGACAGTTCGATCGTCTGGTGGAAGGGGAGCCACGATGACTAGATGTAGTCGTCCTTAGAAATGTAGTTACTATCGTAATCGATACAGTTCCTCTGATGGGAAATTAAATGCAACCATTTCGTCTGATGATACCTGTGGTAATATTCGAATTAGTTAACGATTATCTAAGCCATGATTCCCTTGCTAGTGCAGGGAAAACTTTCAGCATCATATGTAAGTTAGCTTTCCCACGACCTGTTGAGGAGGTGACTGCGAGTCATCGTCAAACGGGCTAAATTCTTGTATAGTTATGTGACATCATTTTATACTCCAAGTAGACCGGGGCTATATGATCCAGCGAATTCTATCATATGTTTGGTGCTATGGTAAAAGAAAACAGGATGCAAGCTTCCGAACGTTTAAGAACTTGACAGATTCCCGAAGAAAGAGAGATAAGAAAAGAGTTGAAGAATATTTCGTATAAGGAAAATTAACTGCATATATACTAGAAGTCTATATAACACTGCCGCTTTGCGGAAAGGATCACAACAGTTTTCGCTTGGGATAACATACGCAGCTGCCCACCTGCAGCAAATGCCAATAGTATTCTCGGCTTAAATATCATGCAAATGTGCGTTCCATTGTTTTGTTTTTTCAAATATACCGGTATATTCGCCTCTTGCAGCTGGTCAGATGCTGGGCAGGTCAAAAAAGATAAGGTAGCCAGGTACATTCGCCACGCCATTGGGTAATCTTGTTATCGGCTTTGAGCTTTTCAGATGTCAATGCAACAGGAACTCCGATTCACGTTATCTCATTTATACACCCTGTCTCAATCAAAATCTCACAATTTATCTCCTTTTTTTCCTTCCTCTTTCTCACGGAATGACCTTTACCATTGAACCTATCAGGCCTACAGCCGCCCAAAGTGGTGTTGACTTTGGTGCTATCATCAGGGACCTCGATCTCGAAAAGCTGACTAGTACGTCGCACACACATATCTCCATTTTTGCTTATCTATTCTTTTATATTCATAAATGAGGGAAAATATAGATCACGACTTTAAAAAGCTCGAAGAAGCAGTGTATACTTACCAGGTCGTTGTAATTCGCAACCAAGGCCACATCAGCCCAAAGACGCAATACGAGGTGACGAAACGATTTGACCCCGAGGTCGACACGTATGGTCACGGAGCTCAGCACCGAGCAAAGGAATCCGTCATCGCTCGAGATTTGTCGCCTCTTCCCGACGTTCCTCAGGTTCAGCTTCTCGGAAACGGCGTTGTCAGAAACTACCAGGGTGTAGAGGAAAGAAAGTTAACGCATCCGCACCACAAGGTCTTCCATAAGGATGTTCTTTCTGAAGAAGACGAAGCTGCGGGAAAGACAAGGTTCTATCGATGGCACATGGATGCCGCTCTGTACAGATTGAATCCGCCCAAGGTCACCAGTCTGTTTGGATTCAAGAACCCCGTACGTAAACAGATATATATATAAGCTAATCTAACGTAATTTTTCATGCTGATACAATGATAAAATAGGAACCCAGGCGCCAGACAGTGCAGTACGATGATGGAAGCGGCCATACACTTGATGTCCAGCTCGGCACTACTGCATGTAAGCAGAAGAGGATTTGCTGCTGCAGGAGATGGTACTAATGCGCGTTGTTAATGCAGTCATCTCGGGTCAAAAAGCATTCGAGCTTTTGCCGCCGGATTTGAAGGACCTGGCATTCCGCACCAAAGTCAAGTATGCCCCTCACCCGTATCTTTGGATCTCCAAGGCACGCGCGCACTCAACTGGTCTCGGCATGGTATCTGAAGGACTAGAATTGAAGCCTGAAGAGCTTCCTGATATTGATGAAGACGCCATCAAGGTTTATCCCATGGTAAGTGAACTGTTTGTTGTTGTTTAAGTTTGAAGATCAGCAATTCTCACATGGTCGTTTATGCAGCTGTGGAAGAATCCTGTAACAGGCAAGATCCATCTGCAAGTGCATCCTGCAGCAGTGCAGGATCTGATTATCGACGGAAAGCCCGTGGGCGACCTCGAAAAGGTCAGAGAAATGCTCTACAAGATACAGCGTCCAGCTATCAATCCGGAGAACGTGTATGCCCACGAATGGGAAGATGGTGACATGGTCATCTTCCACAACCGCGGCGTGCTCCACTCTGTCGTTGGCTCCTTGAAGGAAACTGATATTCGCATTTTCCAACAATGCAACATGGCTAGCGCTGAAGAACCAATTCCTGTCACTGAAGAAGATTTCGCGCCTTACCGCAGCAGCGACTTAGCAACTGCCTAAAGGTCTAGTAACCTGTATGTATTTTGGCATACCCTAAGCATGTCTCCCTTTCTTTTTCCAAATACCTCCTCCCACCTGTAACCCCAATTTTTTCCTTGTTCTCTTTTTGTCAAATAAACCGATCAATTTGTGTATAACAGTGATGTTTCAAGATAACTGCGTGTATACGTGATCCTGGAATAAGTCAAATTGATAAAGTAAATTTACGCGCATTCGAAACAAAAGCGGGGGCGAAAGAAGCAAGCTAGGGCGCGGCGACATGGAACAATATAGAAGCAATTGGAATAATGCCCTGCGTCAATCGATTGCACTCCACAGAAGATATGCGGTCAATCCGGCACGGAGGAGAGTACTGGAACTCTCTGGATCCATTTATCTTCTAGTCAGCAGGGTGGAACGGAAAAGAACGATTTGATAGAATGAATGATCACACTGCATTGTTGGTTCGTCGTTGATGCTGAAAACAAATTGATTGATGATTGAAAAATAGAATTACAGATGTCAGCAGAAAGGGGATGAAATGATTTTTCTTTTCTTCTTCTTTTTTGCAAGCAATGTTGCAGAGAGTAGCATGGCATGTTCAGTGTCGTAAGGCGTCATCCGGTGCGAACGATGGTAAATATTTTGGAGCTCCAATTAATGTAAAGAAAAAGCGAGAGTATGTTGTGTGTCATGGGGTCCTGAACGGAAATGTCTCCACCGATTGGTCTCATCAACTGTCGTACAAATGCGCCGTGGGTTCGAATGGCATCTGGGCAGGAAACAATACCTGTGGAGAGAGGGTACCAATGCGCTGTCAGACCTGTTGCCGGCACTTGACTTGCTTCCCAAGATGAAAACAATATTATCCCCACTCTCTTTGGGATAACCGAACTTACTGTGGCTAATGAATGTATGATAATGTTAGTAAAGGGATGATAAGCGTGATTGTTAGCAACATTTAGTAAATGCACTTACACAGTCGCTCGACTTGTGCTTGGCTGTATACATGCAAGCCAACATCGATGAGCAATGATAGCAGCCACCAGAGGTAAAATTTAGTGCACGGAGAACGTTCATTGAGTATCCCTGCCTAGTTCATCATACTTTTGAGAAAATAAAGCTCTTTTACTCACTTGACCCGCAGAGGTAGCAAATAAGCGGCTGTGCATCAACCATCGATGAACAATATTATATGAGAAGAAGGAAGAAATTGGAACAATCCAAGTTGCCAAAGAAGCGCTTTTCCAAAAATTTGGGACAAGTCATCCATCCCTGCTTGCCTGCCATGTCCTCGTGGGAGGTGACCCCCCGCCAAACACTCAGCGTCTGCCTAACCGTCCACACCCATGTCCTTGGGTTGCTATTCCAACCATCATGCGCGGTGGGCTTAGTTCTTCTACATACAGAGTTTGTGTACGCATATGATTGGGAACCTGGATGCTTAGTTGTATCGATTTGCAAGCACGACGAAAGCGTTATTCTGGAATCGTGTGTTAATCAAAAAGTCCCCGAGCAAGACAGGTCCAGACCATCGAGTGACTCACTGTCAAATTATGTTCGCTGCAAAAACCGCCCGCAACCAAATATCTTTAGTTGCATGAGATAGCATTTCAGTGTAGTGTCTGGACACCTCATTTTCTGGAACAATGCAATTGAATACAAAATGTATACTTGTTATTTACTTGCTCGACATTTTTGCTATTATACTACATAGCTATGAATAAATGTCGTGCGACACCGTAAACGATCTTGTCTGCAATGGCTCCACGTGTATTGCTCCTGTCATGTTTGCCTTGTCTGTTTTTGATCTATCTGCTCTTGTTAAGAAAGTCCCTGTTCGTGGTGTAATTGAATGCTTTCTTTGTACATACGTGGAGGACTGTGCATCACCATCTTTGGGTAACAAAGACGCCGGGTATTTGCTATTGCACATGTACGGATTCTGGCCGCTATATGTGTCGCAGAAAAAAGCAAAACAAAAAGAAAAAAGTTAAATGAAACCATATGCAGGCTGTAAAACCAATCCAGTAGTTTGTACTCACCACCACAATGGTTGGATGGCTTCAGCTTGGATACCTCTTCTGACGAGCCGGTATCGCCAATCGAACATTCTCGGCATGGCTTCGCCTACGTCACGTTTCGTGCCATGCTTGTCGTACCGTCCAGACCACATTACTTCCGCTGCGGCTGCAGTGCGTGGCCTGCAAAGAATATTTTTCATTTATTACTCGCAACTTGTTGTATCCTGGAAGCAACTCACCACAGGCGTCCATCCATGCCAATGTGATCCATCTGCTCAGACCACATGGCAACTTCGCCACCTAGTACGTTGTTAGCTTCTGTCTCTGTCAAATTAAATGTCATGTCGTAGCTGTAAATTCTCTGCCAGCTCTTGAAAGGACTATATCGTACACAGCGTAAACACCAACAGTTTCAAGCTCGCGTTGCTTCGGAATACTTGCCTGCACCAGTCACCACCAGGGCCTCCCCAGTTACTAGGCCGATAGTTTTCTTCGAGACCGTGTTTCCGCAGTTCTCGTTGAAGCGACGGAGGAAGCTCTGGGGGTGCCTGCTCATCGTACGATGTATCGTTGCCTCTACAGCGCCGCAATCCATTTGTATAAGAGTAATCATGATTTTCACCAAAAGCGTATACACCACTTACGTCCATCCTCCGTGACCGCAATCTAAATACCAAAAACTGGCATGGGAAGCAATAATCTTGTATCCTTTTTTGGCAGCCAGCTGCGCAGGATTTACCCATACTTGCAGGACTACATCCTTTGGAATTGCCAAATTGTTGTTGGTGACAGAGTCTGCATTGAAATGTTTAGTGAGATTCGATGTGATCCTCTTAAAACAGCCTCTCGGGATCATTTACCTTCCCACAAGATAGGTTGCTTTCCGGCCTTTTGGATAAATTGGATTTCGTTTGTCAAAAACTTGTTGAGCAGGTCTTCGCCTGTAGCGTTGTGGACATTCATATATTCTCGAACGGAGGGTTCATCTTCCCAGCATTTGTAAATAGGTTCGTCTCCACCGCCGTGGAATGATCCGTCGGGGAACATGCTTGCAATTTCCGAAATCACCTTGTTGACGAGCTCGTACGTCTCATCCAGTACAGGGTTCAGCTGTCCAGTCGTTGGCTCTGCAGCGTAGCGTCCGTTCCAGTCATTTGTTTCATCAAGGAAAAACCGTCCAGTGCATGTGCTATATATTATTATAAATCATTTCATGCATCCCCCTCTGCCTTCGTAACAGTATTGTTTAAGATACTTACGTGAGCTCCTTGAAAGCCAAACCCCAGGACCCCGTATGTGCGGGCTATATATATGCTATTTAGCAACATTGTCGAGAACTCTGTGTGTTACCTACCATGTCAATTTCTGGCACAACTCTGATACCGCGTTCCTTGGCATATTGCACAATGCGCTTTACGTCTTTCTTGGTGTATACATAACGTCTGCCATTCACAACATATGCACCGTGTTCTGCCAGCTCGGGTACAGTTTCGAGTCTCAACGGAAAGCTCTGAGAATCGGTAATATGCCAATGGAAAACCTAAGTTTAAAAGTTACTAAGAGTATCAAATCGATCAAATTGCCAAACCACTTTACTCACATTCATCTTGTTGTACGCCATAGCGTCCAGAGTGCGAAGTATATCTCTTACGGGAAAGTAGTTACGTGAAGTATCTACACCGGCAACGCAACCTAGTGTTAATATGTATTGACATGACTCTGTAGTGTGTAGAAACATACCCAGCATCAATCCACGGTGAGTGAACCTGGGTGAATCTTCAATGTGGATGGGTGTTTCAGGGATGAATAAGCCATTGAAGTGGGTCTTCGCAACCACTTTTTGCTCTCGCTGCTCCGAGTTGTCAACGTCTCGTACAGGTCCGTTCCTTGAAGCTTGCACGAGCTGCGAGAATGTCTCCAGGCCACGGATAGCACCCCACACAGTGGCTGCCTTTAGTGTGGCCGTATTGCTGTCACTCGGAACATCAAGCACATACGATTCATCTACCCCCTGAACGAGCTCCGCAGCGTTATCATCGACGCTGATTTCAAGTGACTCTAGTACTTTGTCTCCAACAGTAATGCGCAACTGTGCATCTCGCTCTTGCATTTTCTGCTCCTGACTTGCAGGTACATGCATTGGTACTTGGATCTAAGTTACATGCATATGTGAGCCTTGTCTTTCTCTTTCAAACTGTCAATACTCGTGCGTGATACTTGCAGGCACCCAACGGTCATGTGTAATGATGTGTTTGTATCGTTCAACTGCCTTGTCAAGCACCGAGCTTGAATAGGATCCTTTGATTTCAAAATTTGGCTATAGGATAATTGCTCGAGCTTTATACACGTTTTCTTTTCTCTCTCTTTCTTGTGATAAACCCCACACATACGTCGAGATTGATTTTCGTTTGCCCAGAGGATACAGATTCCGGTATCGGCCACAGAAAGACACTTTCTACAGCGTATGCTATGGATTGCATGCATATGGCAGCGCTCAGCAAGATATGCGCTTTCATAACCTTCCTTGTGTGAGAAAAATGAAAAGTAGAATGAAAGAAAGAGAAAGGAACGCGTGTGTCATGCAGCAATATGTATTGTCGCCAAATTCAATTCCCGACGCACTATCGCTGTTGATCCTGGGTATCCTTAGATACCTTCAAAAGGATGCTATGGGGATAGCATGAATGGGATACCGAGCGGTCGTTTCTGCGACGACTAATGCAATAGAGTCGGAGTTCAGTCGAAAACTATGACTCTATTGTTTGTAGCTACCAGCTACCGCGATGTCTAGATGCACACAAGGAATAATACAGGAGGTATAGATCAATCGAGGTAAAGTATACATAATTTAGTAGTGTGTGGGGTATCAACGTTGGGATGATCTTCTGTTGTGCCTGGAAATCATTTCGGATACTAGAGTCATCGTATCTTGACCCATCACATAGTAGTCTTCGTTCTTTACGGGATCGAACATATTCATATGCGCTTCAATCTCATTTTCTGTTCGGGACATGACCGGAACAAAGTAATGCGCGGTCTCCAGAGGAGGACGTGCTATAAACGTACGCTGGTCACTTGAAAATTCATCTCCCGTTGGTAACTAATCAACGCCGAAATCGTTTAGTCTTCTATTGAATCTGCTAAAAGAAATGCGGATGATCCAATCTTTACCAGGATGTAAAAACATTTGAACACGAGATCCTTGATTTGACTCAAAGCCTCCACTCTAACAGTACCCGAGTAAATAACAATGAAATGAAAATAGGATTCGTGTTTTACCTTTCGTAGCAGCCGTTAAAATCCAGAAGAGTGCTTACAAACTCTAAATGATCAAAGACATTTGTGACGCTAGCTGCAATGTGGTCCTTTGCAAGATACGCCGCTGCTCCCACGGCCGCTACGCCCACTGCACCGGCAAGTAAACCACCCCATTGGCTGAACGATGATAAAGATGGTTTTTGCTTTTCTGGCCAGGTCAAACTTAACCGGTTGCTTGCCATTGTCGATGTTTGACGTGTTGTGGCAGAACTCCAAAAGTTCGATACATGGCGGTTAACTGTCTCGACATGCGAGAGAGCTGTTGACGATACGAATCGATGGTTCACGGAATAAAACGGTGAATCAAATCCGACAAGTCCTAATATATGGCCACCCTGGAGCACATTGTCGTCAGGACTGGTGTAGACCCTAAGGATGACTTCTGCCGCTTTTTTCATTTTCATTGATTTTAGCAAACGATTGTCCCCTCTTCCAGGGCTGCAAGCTTACACACAAGTCCACCCATCGAGTGGCCCAAAAGCACTATCAAGACGTCTCCTGTTTCACCGCGAGCACCCATATCTTCTTGTTGCTTTTTAATTTGCTCTTTCAGCCATGTCAAGAGGTTCTCGGTTGCCAGATTGAAGTCGCTGAATCCATGCAGGCCAGTCAGAAAAATTGTATATATACATTCTTGAACAAAAAATTTACCCGGCTGTTTTGTATCGAGGGTACACAATAGTGTGGACATTGGAGTACGGTGCAATGGCTTTCAAGCGACTTGGAAAATCCTAGCAACCGGTTTGCGAACTCAGGAACTCAAGTTCTGTAAATATAAATAAAAACGTAGTCATATACTTTAAAAGAAGTGTCTGATCCTCGAAAGCCATGTACAAAAACAAGCAAGAGCCGATCGGCTGAATGGAGTTGCATGTCGGTTCTCCTGCTTCTGTTTTGGAAAAAGGGATACAGTCGTCGGATCGACTGACTGAGTTGTTCCCAAAAAAAGGGCTCGCTGAGATGCAGCTTGGCTCGCAAGCCGTCTTTTCTGCCACAGGACAAAGCGCACAACTTTGTCCTGCCATACTCAGTGATTGTAAAAGAACAGCCGCTGACAAAATTAACGACAAGGTGGAGGCGATCGCAAAGCGAAGAACCCGGGGATCGGAATCACCGAACAAAAAGCAGCGTCTTTTAGACATGAGTGACCAAGAAAATATAGAAACGTCATCGCCAAAGATGCAGCAGCATCGTCCCGATTTTCCAATCGCGACTAGCAACAAAGTTGATCAATCACCACAGACTGACACTACTGCGAATATCCGAGACCGCAGCAACGAAGTATCCCAAGACCGGAACAGACTACAAGAGCAATCGCTGAAAGCCGTTCTGCTTAAAGACGACAACGACGACAACACCGAGCAACAGCCACCGTCATCGGATAGTGAGACTGATGACCAATTGGAGCAAGCAGTGGCATCGTGGAACAACGGAGAGTTAGATTCGTCTAACACAGCATCAGCAACAGTTCCTGATCTGGAGCCACGGTCGCAAGTCGCTCACATTGAAAACTTGGTCAAAAACACTGCACTTGCTGATGGAGCTACATGGTACATTGTTTCCAAAAATTGGTACTCCCGTTGGGAGCAATACTGCTCGCGGCTCAGCAGCTCTTCGCCTACCACCAGAGAACTTGGCCAGCGTGCACCTCCAGGCCCAATAGACAACTCGAGTGTTATTCACAAAGGTGATCTGAAGCCTGGTTTGGAAAGCGAAGAGGATTTCAAGCTCGTTCCAGAGGAAGCTTGGACCTGCCTTTGTGAATGGTAAGTTAGTTCAACATGTCATTGGTATTCTCTCTCTTTTCTTAAAGAAGAAAACCTATTTAGGTACGGTGAACCATCAAACGTACTTGCGCGACAAGTTATCACCGAAGGCGAATATATGCAGCAGACGATGGTCGAAATTTATCCTCCAACCTTCACGTTCTACTTGATTTCTTCACCCGCAACAAAGCAAACCTCTACTCTTGAGCGACCTCCCAAAGTGACCTTGTCGCGTAAAACCAAGATCTCAGATTTCAAAGCTACGATATGCAACGCACTTGATCTGGCTATGGACGAGGAGATTCGTGTATGGCAGCTCACGGACGCCGCACAGACTACAGGAAGCTCGGCGGAGCTTCCTGTTGCTTCTTTGCGTGATGCTGAATTTATCGATATTAGCCAGCAGGATCGTACTATCGGTGACAACTCTATATGTAGCGGTTATTTTGGCGTCGAAAAACGAAACTCAACGACCAAATCATTTCCTTCCGAAGAAGCTGATATTCGTGCTACGACAGATTCGTCCTCAATGTCTTCTTCATCCAGCGTATTCGCCAGCAACCTTAACACTTTGACATCCTCGTCAGCGTCGCCGCCATTCTCTTCAACTTCAACCTATGCAGGAAGCCGAGATGATGCGGCATTTGGTGGCGGCTGGATGAACAAGACACCTGTCGCTAACAAACCAAAGGGAGTTTGCGGTTTATCAAACCTCGGCAACACTTGCTTTATGAATTCGGCTTTGCAATGTTTGAGCAACACACAGCGATTATCAAAGTACTTCCTTTGTGGGTAACGGCATATCAATATGTTCCCCATCCATTGTGCTGATAAACACTATTTCTAGCTGGAAAATACAAGGAAGAACTCAACAGAGATAACCCTCTCGGCATGAAGGGTGAAGTAGCGGAAGCATACGGATCGCTAGTTGAGAAATTGTGGAGCGGCACCTTGTCTCACACCGCTCCGAGAGAGTTCAAGGTACGAATTATTGAAGGACGGATACAAGCAACAGCAGGCTGATATACAGTTGGTATAGTTGACGATCAGTCGATTTAACCCCACATTTACTGGATATATGCAACACGACTCGCAGGAGCTTCTCGCTTTCTTGCTGGACGGATTGCACGAAGACTTGAATAGAATTTTGAAGAAACCTTACATTGAATTGCCCGATTTTGATGACATGCCCGATGAGGAAATAGCGGAGCGCAGCTGGTCATATCACAAGGCCCGCAATGACTCTGTCATTGTTGATCTATTCCAAGGTCAGTTCAAGAGTCGTCTAGTGTGCAATGAATGTGGAAAGGTAAGTGTGATCTGTAATCATAGCAAAATAAATTTTCTTTGAATTATTAAACGGGTTTCTGTCAGGTATCCGTAACGTTTGATCCATTCATGTATCTTTCCCTGCCTCTGCCTATCCAGAAGAAAATGAAGACTACAATCACCTATGTGCCGTACAGTCCTTCACAAAGAGCCCTTCGGAT
Source organism: Rhizomucor pusillus (assembly GCF_041956525.1). Taxonomy (NCBI): domain Eukaryota; kingdom Fungi; phylum Mucoromycota; class Mucoromycetes; order Mucorales; family Lichtheimiaceae; genus Rhizomucor; species Rhizomucor pusillus. The sequence goes on along the minus strand of NW_027192170.1, from coordinate 42,809 downwards.
GAGCTTGACCTGCAGCAAGGATGCAACCATCAAAACATTAAAAGAAAATATTGCGGAGAAGATGGACGTCGAGGATCCAGAGACGGTAAGTTTGCAAATAGAATTCAATCTCTCTCTCACACAGCTATTAATCGACGAGGTATCTCGTAGCTTTTGGTGCTCGAACTGTTCAACGAGAAAATCTATAAGCTTTTTGCAAATAACGAGTCCGTGGCAGAAATTGGGCAAAACGATATAATCTATGTGTACCAGATGCCAGTAAAGGTACCCAAGATAGCATCTTCATCGTCCGGTTTTGGTGGATACAGACTTGGTAGCCGGTTCCCGTTCCACGATGACGATGACGAGGATGATGATGCCGCTGACGAGACCGAAGATAGCGGAAAGGTCATCTTCCCTGTATACTGCGAAGCTGTACCTGATGCGGAAGATGGAACATCCTCGAATCCAAGCCAGTTCGGTGGTCCGATGATCCTGGCTATTGATGAGAAAGATGCCACGACCGTGGATAATGTATATAGACTTATTGCTCAGCACGTTGAACGTTTCGCAGCCATGAAACTTTTTGAGGAAGCACCAGAATCATCGGACATGGATGTCGATAGCCCAGCAAAGATGGATGTTGAAGAGCCATCACCGTCACCGCAACCGCCAATACACACTGCAGCAGCTGTGACTGCAGCCGGTGGAAAGCACATGGAACCTATGCGTAATCTGTTCTCTATCAAGGTGTTCTCAGAAGAGAGTTCATACGGACGAAGAAACCGCGATCTATTCCCAGTGGGAATGTCTGGATGGAATACGTCTCGTCTGGTGGATTTGAAGGAAAGATGGGAAAAGGAGATTGCGCAGCAGACAAAGCCAGCAGATACAGAAAGCACGCATTCCGATGAAGTTCTGACGAGCCCAACCACTCCACTTTCGTCTGATGCATCTGATGGACCTCGCATGTTGTTGGATAACGAAAATGATAACGTCGATCAGCTTGCCGAGGACGACGAGGATGAAGTAGTGGAGGATGCGGCATCGAACTGGCCGCAAAAGACAGAAAATACACGCAGCGTCATTATACCGCCGTCAAAACCTATTAAGAAGCCAAATAACCCTAAAATTGCACCTAAAGCAGACCAGCCACCACCAAAGACTGTCATAAGACAAGGTGAAGGATTGGTATTACAATGGCGCTTAAAGAAAGCGCAGCAAGTATTCGGTGTTGGCAAGAAGAGATCACATTCTTACACGTTTGGAAGTGGCGACAGCGGTGTCAACGATGAAGCCTGGAACGACTATGAAGATTTAGGAGATCCAGAGGCTGCAGCAGATAGTGGTGAGAAGAAGGATATTACACTTGCAGATTGCCTGGACGAGTTTACCAAAGAAGAACTATTGAGCGAGGAAGATCTATGGTATTGTCCCCGATGCAAGGACCACAAGCGAGCATCCAAAAAGTTTGATCTTTGGCGCCTTCCAGAAATCGTCGTTGTACATCTTAAGCGGTTCAGTCACACTCGTACCTGGCGAGACAAAATTGATGCATACATTGATTTCCCAATGGAGGGCCTGGATCTCACTGACCGAGTTTTGAGTATCAGCAATCCTGATCAAGTTGCCCCAGAGGATAGGCTTATCTATGACTTATATGGTGTAGATAACCACTTTGGCGGCATGGGAGGTGGTCACTGTAAGTGGCTGATATACATCATAGTCTTATGTGGAGAGTTTCTAGACTAACTATATATATAATAGACACTGCATATGCTCAAAACTGGGAAGATGGAAAATGGTACAACTTTGACGATGCACACGTTTCCGAGGTGAATGCAAACGACGCAAAGGTACGGCTGTACACATGCATGATATGTGATGCCGCTGTTGATTAACTCTTTGCATAATGAATAGACGAGTGCTGCATATTTGCTGTTCTACAAACGTCGCAGGAACGATGCATAAAAGGACTTGTCCCCTGTATCGACTCAAGAAGATACCTCAAACACTACTTCGTAAACGTTTAATGGATTTGCTTAATTAGACTCTTACTCAACAAACAATTACAAAAAAATGTGTTTTCCAGTTCTTGAAAGAAAGATATATTTTGGAAAAGGGTCCTGCGGGGATCATTTGCTTTTTTGTCAAGTCCGCTGTCAGCTGTTGTTCGTTCTGTTCGCTTTCCTGTTGTCGAAGGAATGTCAAATCTCTGAACCCATCGACACGACTTTTGCAAATCCAAGACCAAAAAAGAACATTTTTTATTAGTTTGATAATGTTAGAGTTCATGAAAAGATGCAGACAAAATCAAATTCGGTATCTTCTCCAGACTTGAAAAAGCAAACGCAACAAAGACGCCGAAGACGCAATCGGACGCGCAGTAGGAAAAAGCAAGCATCTCAGTGTCAGCAAGAAGGGAAAAAGCAACAGCAGCAGCAACGTTTTGATTTGAGTGACTTGACGAGGTTAGTGCAATATGTATGGCAAGGCGCTCAAAGAGCAAGGTCTTAACCATCCTCGATATATACCAGCGAAGCTTCTGCGCTTGAGAGACAATTGAGTGAACTCCAGACCCAGCTGAAAATTAGCTATGCCAACACGCCAAAGAAGCCATCCGGTGACGCTGCTGTTGCTGAGCAGATTGCTGCCACAGAGGATGAAATCGAATATGTACGGAAGAGGTATGCAAGGATCAATAGAATGCTTATGTTGAGAACTGTAAGCTAAGAATAAGGAAAATGCAGTCTAAAGGATGCCTATCGCCAAATCTTGAGCAAGGATCTTTTATTTGCTACATCGCAACGGATAGACGATAAGCTGTGGCGTAACGTCTTTTATGCCAACATCGAGCAAGTTCGAAGTAAGCTACGCAAGGTAAGAGCAGACAATGAAGGAAAGTTTGTGCGTAACATCCTTAATTTACCGGTTATTTTCCAGCTGCGGCCAGAGAATGATCATGCTGCGCGACATCGGCTCTTGAAGACGTTTTTCAGACACATTGATGCTACATTCAAGTTTTATCGCGATTTGAACGACCGTATAAAAGGCGATTATCACATTGATATTCGTACCTTGGGCATTGGTACGTAATACACCGTTATCTACATTGAACTGGAAGGCTTACCATCGCATAGATCTATTCAAACAAGGCGCAAATCGAAACAATGACGGATCTGCAACGGATGAGAAGATAGGACAACTAATCCAATCCAATTATATATGCATGGGAGATGTCGCCAGATACCGCGCTTCACAAGCTATGGCCGACAGCAAGAAAAAGATCGCCAATGATTACTGGAAGCTGTCAAAAGAGTGCTATCAAAAAGCCGTTGATGTCTACCGTGCTACTGGCAAACCTTATTCCCAACTGGCTCTGGTTTCACTATCCAATGGTAGCGCAATAGATGTGGCATTTTACTATTGCATGAGGTAATCGATGCTATTTAATTGATTTGCATAACGATGAACTCACACAATGCCGTATGCAGCCTGGCGATGAAATACCCTTCGAGTGTCGGTCGTGAAAATCTTCGCTCGTTCTATGCCAAACTGAGATTTCCGCCGACAAGGAGTCCCAAGGAGAAGATCAGCGCTTCGGCAATGTTGGCTGCATTTGTGGAACGTTTCTTGCAAGTGCACAGGAATATGCTGTTTGGTGACAGGTGAGTAAGATTAACATCATTTAAAAATGTTCTTCCATTAAACAGCACACTTCTTTGCAGTGTGGATTCTGCAAATTATACCAGCTTTAGTGGATATTTGGGCGAATGTGTGCATAATTTAATGCTGGCATCGCAGTCTGCGGACGATGACGCCTTTTCCTCGTCTCTGCTGGTATTGAAGACGACATTTACTCGTACTATATGCATTTTGATGATCAGCGCATGGGACTTTGGTGAGCGCATGAAAAGCAAAGGTAAATCGAATCCTGGCGACCAAAAGCATTGATGAAATTGATTCATGAACAAACTGTTTGTATAGAAAATTTGTCACAATGGACTCAGTTGCAGAGCCGGCAAATCCAAGTCTTGACGTTTGCATTTAAGGTGATCAATGCCTTGTACCAGAATATCCAGAAAGCTCAAGAGCAATTGAAAGATCAGCTGGAAGCATCCACATATAGCCATATATGTGATATGGTGGACAAAGCCATACTACCTGGTGTTTCCACATGGTGCACATTTTTGACCTATAATCTTCCGTTACTTGCTCAATATTGCGCCGGCGCAAATGCCGAAGGCCGCAACATACGTGACAATGATAAGCGGGATCTCGTGAAGGTAACATGTGAATGTTGAGATGTAAGGATATGCTATTAAATCATGTATATATTCAGGCGTTGCAAACATTTTTGGTGTGTATCATTGGACATTCAATGTTTCCAGACCCAATAGCAAACGTGCTGCCTGCAACGTACCCGGTATCCGAAGATCTGATGCTGGTTGGATTGATGCCACTTGCAAAGTTCCATGTTACTGTTGATTTCTTCAAGGAAAATGGGTACGAAAACATTGATGAAAAAAGCGATGCAGCGAGGGCGCAGACTCGCTGGGTAAGAGTCCGTGAATTTGCAAAGAAGATTGCCGAATCTAGTGTAAGTATAGAGTTTGTGACAATATTTGGAAAGTAGACGATTAATTTTGGCATATAGTCCTTTGAATTTGTTCAGTACAATAAGACAGAGCAAAAATATAGCGTGATTGATGAAAATGCGAAGGTATAAAAGATTAGGTTTCAACTTGCTGTGAGAGTTATGCTGATATCCTTTGTGCAGCGCCAACAGCAGAACCGTTTCATGAAAGCGCTCGCTACGCAGCGCCTCATGGAGCAGGTATCATCGTTGGAAAAGAATGTGAACCGCTTAAATCTTGGTGCATCTCGAGAACCGGCAGAGAAGCCAAGTATTTGCAAGGTTATCGTGGACGTCACTGCCTTCTTGGATTCACTTCCCAGACTCAAGAAATGGTCAAATCAAGTATTGAACGTTGGCAGCAGATTGCAACCGGTCATTCTAGAAGTTATTGTCCCGTTGGAGAGTAAGTTGAACTTGGCCAGTACTTGATATCTGAATCGGTGCTAATACAATGCTGTCTCAATTAGCTATCGATTCCCTTGATATTCACAAGAAAGGCAATTCGCACTTAAACATGCAAGCACGTGAATCAATCCGTTTCCTTGACCAAACGCTCAAGAAAGATGGCGGCGGCGAGCGTTCGCTAACAACGTCGTTCCTCCGCACCCAGAAACTGAGCGAGAAGCTGCCAGAATGGTCAGATGCAGAAAAGTATTGGCTAGGAGAAAGCAGAAACAACGATACCTTCACGGATGATAGCTTTTCGCAGCAAGGCAGCGAAGACGAGGATGACGAAGGGGACGGACTCGTTGATGTAATTGAAAATTCTGATATTGAGTCCGTCTCGAGTGAAGATCTATTTAGACCGAGAAGGAGACAATTCGATGAAGATGAAGAAGAAGACGAAGATAGCGAGATTTCCATCTCTGATACCGAGGACAGCAAAGAAGAATATGACTCTCATGAAAGCGAGGGTGAAGACGAGAAAACGGTGCCTTCGGTGTCATTTACCGACGTCCCGCGTGCATACAGCCCGCTTATCAGCTGCATGCTCTATTACATGACACATAAAGATGCTGAGACATCAAAGCAACAAAACATTTTGCAGCTTGTCCTTGTCACAAACGACGAGAAGCTTGCATACTGGGCGAGCATGTTTGGCGACCCTGCTACAGGAAAACGACTCTGCATCAAGACTACAGAAGAGTGGGATCACATTGTACGAACAAGACGTTTGCTCGTAGAATCATGATACACGATGTGAAACAAATAAAGTTTTCCGTGCACCATTTCACAAGACTCCAATACAAAGAATCAAATCTTCCTTTGCTTGAAGCCAGCCCATTATCAGAAAATAGTGGCACATAGTGAGATTCCAATGTTGGTAAAAGGTTCGTCATTTTTGTTTTCTCTTTATTGAGAACATTTAAGCCTTGACGGACTTCTTGGCTTCCTTGAGAGCAGAGCGAAGAGCAAAGCGACGCTATTGAGGAAAGCAGAAGAGCGAAACAGTTAATACATATGCTGATAATACTGTAATTTTGCCGGTCTTACCTGAGCCTTGAGCTTTCTCAACTTGAAGCGTTCAAAGTCGGTGAGGTTAGCACGGACCTCACGGGTCTTGAGCTTCTGAGCCCAGGCAGTCTTCTCCCAAGCAGCAACAATGTTGTTCTTTTCGACGTATTCCTTGACGATCTTGCTACCAGCGTTGCGGGGAAGGCTCTTGACGACCAAGTTGGTCAAGACAAGGCGCTTGAAGGAGTAGGGCTGGCGGGCGACACCAGTGGTGGGACCATCGATGACAGCCTGTTGTATAGCGCAACAAGATGAGAACCAATTAAGCATTTTACTGTCATTCAATGGCATTGAAACTTACGCGCTTGTGGTCGACAATGTCAACAATGACGGCGAGCTTGTTGCCCTCCTCGGGAAGGAGCACAACGCGGCCAACTTCAACTTGACGCTTGAAGGAACCTTTCTGCATTCGTGAATTAGCGATTCTGACGTTCTTTCTGTTTCTGATAGCTGCTCTGCTCCTTGCTCCAAACATCCATCCATCCATATACGTAGCGTATCCATCACTCACGCACACATCATGAAAGCATCATCGTTTGCTAGGTTACTTACCACCATGGTGATTATGTTTAAAAGGGAAGGAGTCTACTACGCTTGCTGTGTGCTCCAAGGCAAGTGCGAGCCTCCCAGTCCGACCGACCCACCCAAATTTGGCATGTAGAATTTTTCTCCGCAACAGCGCCAACAGTGGCTGTTTGGATCTCGTAATATTTCCATGATCTTGTCGTTGTCGAGCTTTCAATAACCTTTCAATAACCCGGCTCGTAAAGGTATTCTAATTGCTCAACTTGATTAGCATTCAAATTTAAGCTTTCCAATTCCATATATCTAGGATATTTAACACTTTTTCACTGCAAAGCGAACTACATTTAGTACACGAAGACCCTGGACAGCGTGTTGCATGATATGGATGCTGCGGCTTGCATATTCCTCGCATATGATCCCCTTCAAAATGCGAATATAAACTGTTGTAGATTACATGGCGTTTTTTTGTTGACCTGCGTCAAGTTGGAACTGCTCGGATTGTCAGGATAAACGGTAATGTCATGTCTACACTTCTGCTTAGCGAATGTGCTCTCTAAAGCTGATCCTGTGTCGTTATCTTCACTGTAATAGTAATTTGGAGGAATTAGTTGATTGTTTGCAACGGATCAAGTGCATCGTGTAAGGTTTATATATAAAAGTATGCAGTTTGCGCAACATTGTACTGGATCAAACAGCAAAATAAGATTTGCATCACACATTGTTTTGGCAAACGTCAAATTATTGCCTGTGCATTGATCTCCTTCATTTAAAGAATTTTCTTCTTTTCTGGTTAACCACAAACATCACTGGTACCATAGTGGAATTAAAGGAAATGACCATTTTTAATTCTTCTAGAATTATTAGAGTATGATAACATGAATTTACACAACAAAGGAGAAAGAAGAGAAAACCTTTTCCTTTATTCAACGCACAACACAACAGAAGCAGGGAAGACTTTAGTTCATGGCCTTGACCAAGGGGTTGATGAAGTGTTCACGGTTACCAAAGTCACCGCCCTGGATGAAGTGGTTGAACTTGCGGCTGTTCCAACCGCCAGTGGGGTTGGAGAGCTTGAAGGGCCACAAGAAGTTGTTGGCTTCCTTGAAGTGGGGGCCAACGGTGTAGATCTCGTGGATCAAGTCCTCCACGGAGGCGATGCCGTACTTGCCAAGAGCAGCTTCAATGACCTCGTTGTCATAGATGGGGATGCGCTGCTTGTTGACCTTGGCGTAACCGCGCTTGTAGATGAGCTCGCGGATGGTGCTCAAGTTGGGGTAGCCGTAGGCAACGTAGGGCTGGATGAGCTGGAGCATCTCAGAGGTGGCCTTGTTCAAACGGATGAAGACACCGTTGTTGATCTGAAGAAGACGGAACAATTGCAAGACCTTGCGGGGCTTGGGAGGGATGTTGTTGATACCGCGGATACGGACAACGAACACCAACTTGTTCTCAGCGGGAACAAAGTATTCACCGTTCTTCTTGGCCTCCTTGCGAGCCTTGGCAATAGCCTGCTCGGCCTGGCGGTACTCTTGGTAGTACTTCTTGGTGCGTGCGGCGATTTCCTTGCGCTTAGCAACAAGGGCCTATAGGAAACCATTCCAGTGTCAGTTCTAACTGCATGGTTCCCAAATCACATTTTCCTCCTTATTCTCCTCGTCCATATGTAGCGTGATTTCGTCAGCCCCGAAAGATGGTTAACGATTATTGACAGCATCGCTTCTGCGCTAGTCAATGGGTTTGACCCCGAGTATCATCATCGAATCACGCCGCAGAGAGGGAGAGAGAGAGGACCAAAAATTTTTGGCGTCAAAACTTGCCTTCTTCTTTTCGGCCTCTTGAGCCTTGAGCTCGGCCTCGGTCTTGGCAGCGGCCTTCTGCTTCTTCAAAAGAGTCTCGGGGACAGTGATGTCCTTAACGGTGGGAACGGTGCTGTGCAAGGCAAAAATTTTTCAAGTCAGTTCCTGAACTAGAAAAATTGCAAGACGACGACAATGTAGCATGTCAGCCAGCCATTCATCCTCCCTTCTCTCTCTCTCCTCAAGTTACGCGACAAGTCGAAGAAGCCATAAGCTGTGATATTGTTGCAACTGCGCGTCACTGCGGTTGTGGTAGAGTAGTACAAAAACCCATTTTGCTGCAAGACCAAGGATCGAGAATCGCAAGGGTTGTTCCCGGAGCGCTGGTATAGTTCGAATAATAGCGTAACATATATGCAAGGAGAGGAGAGAGAAGAGGAGGAGGAGGAAGGTGCAGGCTGGACAAATAACCTGCCGTTCACATACGCAATGTAAACGGTACTTACTAGGAAACCATTATAATAACCGCCTGGAAGAGAAAGAGGACGAAAAATTTTTTTTGAGAGAAGATTTTAAGCCCGAGCGGGAAAAAAGTCAAGGGAATCAAGCCACGCTTTTTTTGTCGCCCATTGTTGCCACATAAAAAAATATACATTGCTCTTTGTTCACAGCAGAGATCAATTGTATTTCTTGTGTATTTGAATGAAACTTATATAACTACGTGTCAAGAAATTGTCGATGATCGTAATTGCTCTTGACTGATTGCCTGCAGCGAGAGATCAATTGCTGTCAAAATAAGCCCTGCAATTCATTGATCAAGTCTTCCAACGAAAGACTTACAAATAACTACAGCATTCGTCATTGCTACTCGATAAAGAACGGCTAATATGCATCCTTGAATATACTTAAGCAATCGCGCAACTAGCAGCGTTTATTCTCTTATGTACAAACGGATAAACGAACGAAAATAGAACGAGTATTTAGCATCTAATTCAGTGATTGAATGATCGCTGCTGGGTGGCGGGATTGATATTCGAGCTTCGTCCGAATTGATGTGGGTTTCCCTTGGGGTTATGCGCGTCCATAGATGCAGTCTCGCCTTTCATTTGGTGGATTTGCTGCTGTCGAAGAGCCTTGGCTTCCTCCTTTTGTTCTCTTTCTTCTTGTGGAGATAGCTCCTTAGATTCGTTCTGTTGCTCGTGTCTACAAGAAGCATTCTATTGTTAACATGGCAGGTCTTCTACAACGCCGAGGTAATAACATAAGCACTCACTCTGATCGAAGAGGAGTAAAGTGGTTAGGCGAACTCTTCACTCGCATACCGCCGACTTTCTCTACATGAATGTCAAAATAAATGTTGTGAAACTCAACAACTGTTTGACACCTACGAGCTGGTTGAGGCTGCATTGTTCTTCGAGATAAGCTGGAGTAAAGACAAAGGTGACATTCTGCTCCCACCATTTTAAATTAATGCGACAAGGGTGTTTTCTCACATGGGTTTGTATACGCGACATGTAAAGTGACGTAGTCAACAAGAAAAAAAAGTTACGAAACTCAAGAATGAGTATCAAAGCTGCATTGAATATGAAAGTTTATGTAAATGTATGCATAGTAGAAAGGAAAAAAAAGCAATCAAACAAAACATCTATGTCTATTCTACTCTATTCTCTAGAAATATCACGGCCGAGAATAGTCTTCTTCAGCCAATCAGTGATAACAAGTGTACGGTTTCGTCCTGAGAACAGGTTCGAAATGTAGGCAGATCGCCAGAAAGCATAGGTAGCTAAAACATTTTTTCTTAGAATACTTCATGATGGAAAATAGGAAAAGTTGAGCACTTACCAACGCCTCCTGATGCAAGGTTGCCTGGTCCAAGTGGCAAATCGGCGATAGCCTTGTCGGAACCAATGTAGCTGTAAAAGGAAGGTAGTTAAACGTCAGTGAGTCGTCATTAGCAGCAGCAGCAGCAAGCTTACCAAAGCGAGCCTTGGTGAGAGTACTGGAATGGCTTAATATCCTTTGCCTTTTGGAGTTTACGTTCCTTCTTGGTGCGTTCCTCGTCGGAGACTGCGTTGGTCAATTCGCTCTCGAGTCTTTCCTGAGCAGCCATCTGTGCAAATACGCGTGCTAGGTACTTGCCCTGCTGAGCGGCAACCTGCGCAGTTGGAGCATACTTGGTGGCGCTGGCATCGCCGAGAGCAAAGATATCTTCGGAACCTTTGAGACGCAACCAGTCATCAACAGCCAGACCGCGACGAATAGTCTGTGTCTCGGGGAACTTGGCCATCAAATTGCGGACCAAGGGACGGGTAGTGTTACCAGTTGCCCACACCAAGAGACCGTAGGGAATAGTGTCGAGATTGCCATCAGGACGTTGTACCACGATTTCCTTTTCGCGGACTTCCTTGACCATTGTCTTTGTGTGGATAGTAATGTTCTGCTCCTTGAACGTGGATTCAGTGTATTCGATCAGCTGCCTGGAAAAGGCTGGTAGCACGTTTGGCAGAGCTTCAACCAAAGTAATCTTGACCTTGCCGGCAAGTTCTACATTCGCTCAGCGTTAATATTCTTGCAGCTCCTATCTATACGATTTATGTGTACATTACCTGGATACCATGCAGTCAAGTCGTCGATCAGGAAGTCGTGCAATTCAGCAGCGTATTCTACACCGGTGGGACCACCGCCGACAACGACCATGTGCAACAAACGATCAATTTCCTCAGAGGATTGTCCAGGGAAAGCAGCAGTTTCAATGCAATCCATCAACTTTGTTCGGATCTTTTGGGCATCCCAAACTTCCTTCAAGAAGCAACCGTACTGCTCAACACCCTTGATACCAAAAGTCTGGTTGGTAGCACCCACACCGATGACCAAGTAATCATAGGGAATGGTACTTTCAGCCTGAGAGCCCTTGATTTCCGAATTATCTACATATGGAGATTAGATGTGAATCATTCACGGGGATGCATGGAAAAAAGAGTATGCTATCTTTACCTGCAATGGTAATAACCTTCTTCTCGGGATCGATATCGGTACACTCTGCCTCGTACACCTTGACATCTCTTGACTTGTGGCGTGTGATAAATCTCACGGGTTCAACGATGGAGCGAACATCGACTGTGCCAACGGTGCAGCTGGGCAAAAGCGGGGTGAACAAAAAGTAGTTCCGTGGTGACACGACGACCACGTTGTACTGATCGGTATCAATGGCCTTCAAAAACGATGTGGAAGCCCAGCCGCTGCCCAAAACAACAATCGTCTTCTTGGTAGGATCCAATTCGGCCTGCTCAGCAGGATGGCGGTGCTGATACATTTCTGTAAGCAAGTTGAATTAGAACGACTTTCTTATCAGTTTTAGTGTCGCAGAACACTTGCCGTAACCACCGTAAGCGATGGCACCGACGAAACCGTACTTGACGACGTTCTTGAACAGGCGCCATTTGGAAAAGGACTTTTTGCTTCCAGCAGCAGCGGCAGATGCAGCTGCCTCTGTGCTGTTGAAGCGGATCTGGTGAAGAAGTTGTGCCTTAGGGACGACTCGTCGAGCAACGCCAGCGCAGGCGCCTACGGTACAAGTTAGCCGACAATGAATACTCGGAATTGTCAATGTCGAGGGGTGCTTGCCTGCTCTAACAGCTCGAGTTGCTGCCTGCATTTAGAATAAAGAACGAATTAGTAACGCTTGGAACGCGGACGATAAGAATCCCAAATTTTACCCGCTGCCCTCCTCAGTGGCTTGCCCCAGAGCTGCCCATCCCCCACTTTGCATGTCGGGATAACCTTATGAAGATTGTATGATTTCCACGTGTTGCGAGGCTTACGGAGCGCGAACGCACGGAGCAGCTTCTGTCTTTCGCGGCGCGTTGCCTACGTGGTTGCCAAAACGTTTCCTGTTACCATGGACACCGTATTCTCAATTTCAGTTTTTTCCGCGCTTTGCCAAGATTTTTCCGAGAGTGGATGACCTGCCGCCGGCCGGCATCACCAAGCCGATCGGCTGCTGATGTTGGCTGTCACATAAAATGTGCAACAAGGAGGTTTTTCCAAAAGGAGGTTTTTCAAACAAACATAATCTAAAGATCGAGATGTTTTCTTTCTTTATCTTTATTGGCGAGAGAGAAAAAATATAGCGCGCCATCAGCTGTGGAATGGGTATTGCTCTTTTTTTTCCTTTACTTGCGGCAGGTGTCATAGTTGGCAACGAACCAATCAACCGATTCCTTGACGGCTGTGTGCATGATACAATTGTTAATGTCAATTTACACAACGCCTTGCTTTTTTCTATCATTCAGCATACCTTGATCGAATGGAGTAAACTTGAAGTCGGGAAGATATTTCATCAATTTGGCGTTGCTGGCAGTCTTCTTGAACTGACCATCTGCGCGGCTGGTGTCGAACTAGAATAAAGAAACAGATTCGCACATGTTTAGAACATGCTAAAGACAAGCTCTCCAGCTAAAAAATGAAGAGACTTACAGAGTAGTCGCCCTGGAAGTCCAAGGCCTTGACGATGGCGTCTGCGACATCCTTGATAGAGACTTCATCCTCCTCGCCGACTACAGAGCACACACCCGACAACTGGTTATTTTGCAACTCTTGAACGAGTCACTGTCACTGAGCACTTACCAGACAAGATGATAGGATCAATCTCGGTGTATTCTCTCAAGACCCAGATGAAAAGCTTGGCCAAGTCACGGGAGTAGATGAATTGGCGCAAAGGCTTGCCAGTACCACCAACAATGAAAGGAGTACCGTTTTCTGAAACAAATTAGCAACATTGCTTATCGCTTTTCTGTCCATACATGCAGACTTACTCTTTGCCAAGTAGCACTTGTGAGTCAAGCCGGGCAAGACGTGAGAGTCCTCGAGGTTGTAGTTGTCGTGAGGACCAAAGACGTTGGTGGGGATAACGGAGGTGAAGTGGCAACCGTATTGTTCGTGGTAGGCCCTAGATCAAGATTGTCTTAGTATATGCTACAGTGATACTCTCTGTGCTTCGTTATCTGTGTACATACCGGTTTTGGATGTCGATCATACGCTTGGCATAAGCGTACCCAAAGTTGGAGTCGTGAGGAGGACCGTTGTGCACCATGGTTTCATCGATGGGATAGGTAGTCTTGTCAGGGAAAATGCAAGTGGACAAGCAGGAAACGACCTTTTTGACCTACAGCGACGCAGTAGCGAGATCAGCAATCTCTTCCAGCAGCTTGATTTGTAATATGCAATGTTACTTACACCGAACTGCTTGGAAATCTCGAGAACATTGTCATTGATAAGCATGTTATCACGCAAGAAATCCAACTTGTATTTCATGTTCTTGAAGAGACCACCGACGAGGGCAGCAAGGTGAATGACATGGGTAGGCTTGTACTTTTCAAAGATTGCACGGGTGTCATCTGCTTTTCTGCAAATAGTTTAAGAAAAACGCCGTTAGCTGACTGCCTTCACTGCAACAAAAGCAAGCACAGTGCTCGCATTTCGCGCGGCTGCAGAGGGAATGCTAAAGCTCTGCTGCTGCAGCCCGAGGTTGGATCCGTACCTGAGATCGCCGTCCTTGGAAGTCAAGAAGACCCACTTTTCACCGGGACGCTTTCCGAAGCGCTCGGACTGGTCGTTCTCAATAACCCATTCGATAGCTTTGCCGACGAGACCAGAGCCGCCAGTAACAAGGATGACAGATTCAGCAGACATTTCGGATGAAGAGACAGTGGCGAGAACAAGTCTGCCACACCAGCGCCCTCATTTTTGGAGCGCAGTTCCGTCGGTGTTTCGAAGGTAGCGTCGATCCCTCTTTTTTTTTTTAGCATCAAGAATGTGAGACGTGTGTATCAGTTACAGGGACGGGAATAGAAGCACTTTCAAAACTTTCTGTCGTACAGGTACTTGTTTTCAATATATTGTTCTACTAAAAGGTTGACGTTATCCTTTAACAAGGACTAACATTGGTTTATTTACTGAACGCAAGGGCAATCGGAAAATGATTTATATCCAGATTTATATCGGTATAGTCGTGTTAAAGACGATGTTTCGTAGCAAACAATAGAGATTTACAATACGATGATGGCGAAAACAGAAGCCCAGTCTTATGCCTTCATGGGAGTCTGGGCGGCTATGGGTAGGCCAAATTCATCCAGCTGCACATCATTTTTCTAATTTGCATCGTTAAATACTAGTTTCTACACCAACTGATGTATTTGTTCAGTTTACCTGTTGCTGCTGCTGTTGCTGAGGATCCGTTTCAGCAGCCTTTGGCAATTCCGTAGATACGACATCCTGGAGATATGATGGAACTTCTTCCTCGTCAAATTCCAGTTCATCGCCCAAGGCATCCAACTCTGCTTCCAAATCCTCTTCATCAATGTCCTCCGGCAAGTTGTAGGATCGACCCAAGGATTCTTGCACCTCGTTAGCTTGCTCAATTAGATCCTCCATCTCATCTTGTAATTGCTGCAAGTCAAACGGTGATGAGCATAAAGTTTAAAACCATATCATTGTCTTTCTCCTCTTACATCGATCTTATCGATATTGACATTCTTGTATTGCTTCTTCATCTCCTTGTTCGCGGTCTGCATGGCATCTACGGTTGCCATAACGTTTCGCAAATTCTCGGTAGTCATCTGTGCCTGCTCCATATTAAACGATTGCTGTTGAAGGTTATCTCGCTGTGCTTCGTAGCTACATCGTCAACTTAGTCACTGCATGTCATGCCAATCCATCGACTTTATATCTTACAGTTTCCGTTGCTTCAAAACTCTTAAGGCCTTCTGCTGCACCGATTTCTAACCTTCTGTTTGAATACAGTGCTCTCGTCAAGCTCTCGGAATCACTATCCGGATTTACCTTAGCAGGCCCGTCGCGCATTTTCTTCATTTGATCGCGGTATCTTGTCAGCTCGGCATCAAGCTTTCGGATCTTGACTTCAATGGCATCCGTGCGGACGTCCGTCTGTTAAACTACAAATTAGCGCAAAGACGCAAAGAGACAACATACGCATCGTAAACTGACCGAAGTAATGGCATCATTGAGGGTTGGCTTGGGGGTCTTTTTGGTTGTTCCGAAAAGTCGATTCATGGTTGAAAAACGAAGACTTGATTGCCAAGAAAGAAGGAACGGACCTCAGTACGAAGTTTGGTGCGCTGCTGCTGCATGACAATTTTGGTAGCGGGCTGGCAAAGAAATCCACTTTTTACCCCTTGCACCACACGCCCACCCATTTTTGTTTCTACAAAAACGCACCGGCGTACTCATTCGCCTTTTCTAGATTCTGTCTTCTGTTTCCTTTGGTTGTGAGAATACCAAACAACAGAAATCACAAAGTCCTTTAGAGCGGCTGCAGCACCACCACCGACATAGACCAGTTTTCTTTTTTTCCTTCTCAAGAATTACTGCGGCTTGACGATTCCAACAAGACTTGATCGAGCCGAACTTTGCAACGACGAACTTTAGCTTTTCTTCCCCCCACCGTTTCATGTCTTTCGATACCAACGACTGCTACGAAGAAGAACTATCAACACATATCGAGCAAGAACAACAGCAAAAGCAACAACAGTTACAAGACTTATCCACCCTATCTGGTACACAACATGGCTTCGAACCAAGTTTATCTGACAATGAAAACAGCCTGCCTAAAGTCAAAGGCAAAGGCAAGGCAACAAGAGAACTGCCGTCTGCAAAGTAAGATGATTGCTGGGATTTTGCGTTTTGTGTGATTTGTCAAAAGGGAAACTTACCGTGGAATGTGATAGCGGCAGGACACCTTGCTACATTCAACAGTTATCACTTGAGATCATAACACATGTTTTCTCCCATTTGGATCCAGTATCGCTGAGCACGGCATCAACTGTCTGTCGATATTGGAGACACATCGTGACTGACGACAAGTGCTGTAAGTTTCCGAGTTTGCTTTTGGTTATGCAAGCTTGCATTTCACATGTAGTATTTTCACAAACAACAGGGAAAAACGCATTTTGTGCGTATTTCGGCGCATTACCGTTCAAGAGGTTACGTCCCGAGAGTTGGAAATCTGAATATATCTTGCGCGCTCATCTCCTAAGGTATATATTGCTTACAGAAGAGCAATGTGCGTGATTTTAAGAATACACTGTAGAAAATGGGAGAAAGGCCGCGGAACGGCTATTCAGTTCAATCCTCGAATAGGATCAATTGACGCCATGTCCGTTGATCTCGAGAATCCTTGGATGCTTGTCGCTAGCAGCGAGCTAGGTAACACCGTGTACCATATACGGCTTGATCAATGTGCTAAGTATCTGTATCTAGGCATGGCTGTAAAATGCAATCCATCGACGGGCAAAGTTGATCGTCATCGGCTTTACAGCACCGATGACGGGGTGCCAATGCGAGTTAGCGTAGTGAAAATAGAAGGGTGAGTTGGATACAAGTCAACGCGAGAGATTTGATTGAAAAGGCTGACCGTGATCGTGAAAAGACAACGCATTTTGTGGGGATTCCATGCTGGTTTTGTTACCATGACCGTGCGAACCAAGACTGTCGTTGGAAGACAATTGAAAGTGTTTGCCGAGTTTCATCAAGGATGTGTGACGGCATTGGATTTGCCTGCGTTTACATCTGATGTTGCCCTAAGCGCAAGCGAAAACGGTAACATCAAGATTTGGGATATTCTTACCGGCACCTGTGCAGAAAATTTATATGGTAAATATTCAATCGAAAAATGTTGATGACGATGATAATGTGGGGCGTGGCAGTAACTTGAGCAATGTGTATAGGGAACGGAATGACTCCAACCGTTCTGCAAGTGATAAAATCATTTGGAGTGCTTTCGGGTCACGTTGACGGTTCCATCAGCTACTGGAACATCAATGTGAACGAGATCGTAAAGAAACACCGAGAGATTCATAGACGGCAAGACTTGATGGACCGCACTGCACCGGCTGCCACAAGCACGGTAGATGTCCATCAGCGTCTGGTTATTGCAGCCCCGTCATCGAACCAGGATATGCCGGTGCATACGATAAAGCACGATGCCAAGACGAATGTGATAGTTGTTTCGTATGAAGGCTGCCAGGAGATCTTCAAGTACGATTTGAATACCGGCAACTGCCTCGGCGTTTTCGGAGGAGGCCACTGCATCGGTTCTATCAGCTGTATGCAGTGGGATCTTACACCAGTTACATCCAATGCATCGCTGCAAGCGTTGTTGCAACCAAGATCTAAAAAGGTTGTTCCCCTGTCTAATGGTAGTACCTCTGAGCAGCAAGGGACACCAGCCACGATAAAATCGACGCGACTGTTAGCTACAGGTGACACTGTAGGAACCATATGTCTCTGGGACGGCGATGCTGCAGACAAGGATGGAAGTGGACGACAGATTAAACCGTTGAGAGTCATGACGGGGCACGCTGCAGCGATAAGTGTACTTTTCATCGACGCGTGCAAAGTCGTTAGTGGCAGGTAAGAGAAACTGAGTCTGCTAAACTATTGGTAGCTTTTTTAACACTGAACAAATGTTGCAGCGATGATGGATGGATCCGCATATGGGACCCGCTGACTGGCACTCTGCTGAATGTCTTGGGCAACAAGTATGTCAATTAACAATCTTTGAATTTCTTGAAAAGTCTATCCGAAATTATTCATCCATATTTTCTTTAGAGTACCGAAGAATGCGCCTATTGATCGCGGCGACGTGAATGTCATGCGGGTGAAAAATATCTTTTGCGATGATTACAGAGGAGTCGCAACAGTTGGCCACCAAGTCAAGACATGGGACTTTTCGCCAGACAAACAGCTGCTCGACAAGCGCAATCTTAAGCCTAGGACAAGGCTCGCTGGCGGCGCAGATACCCGGCAGTTGCATTATGAGATAAAGCAAGATCTCAAGGAATCTAAAGAGGCACTCAAGCAAGAAAAGAAGGAACGAGAGCGGGAGGCCAAGGAATTACACAAGATGACTTTGGGTGGCCTTTCGGATGCTGAGCTCCTCGAGTATGCATTGATGCTATCCAAAGAAGAAGCTACCGCTCCTTCTCCACAACCTAACGGCAGTGGTACCAATCACGGTGGTGGAAGCTTCAGTGCTGGAGATTACGTTGAAGACGACGAGGCCCTGCTGAGTGCAGTAATGGCAAGTCTGGATATGGAAGGAAACGGTGATGAAGCAACGAACTCTTTGCCTTCTCAAAGTGCAGTGTCGTGGAAGGAAGATGAATGGCCCAGTGTAAACGAAAATTCTAGTCCTCATAGAACCAGCCGTGCAGGAAGCGATGGCTCAGTTTGGGGGAACGTGCACTCTCGAGTGCTTGAGCCGTTCAGCTCTAATACCAGTTCACCTCGCAACGGCATCGCAGTGGAAGAGGATGAATATGACGAGGAGCTCCAATACGTTTTGAAGCTTAGCGAGAGTGAAAAATAAAAGGTCATTAACATGATGATAGCATCCCGACGAATATGTACATGGTTTTAATGGTAAAGAGATGGTTGCTGTGAATCGTATGCAAAAAAGACAAAAGATGGACCGTGTTTATCGAGCTTCGAATTGAACCACTGTAATGTGATGAGTCATTTAGTAACTTTTGCTTATACAAGGTTTTTATCGATTGAACTTACTTCTCTTGGTACGTTTCTTGTACATGATTCTGTGGCCGCAATCTTGGCATCGAATGGGTTCTCTCGGTTTCAAAGCATTCTCAGTGCCGCATTCTATCGATTGATTGTAAATCGCTGTGATCGACAGCAGATATTTGTTTTCCCTTAAGCGTACCTGCACAAATGTATGCCATAGCAGGCTGCTGCAGTGGGCGAATGGCAGTTCCTTGGTATCCTTCCATGAGCGCTAACTTTTTTTTCTTCTCCAGCAAACAAGAGTCAATCAAGTGAAGGAACCTCCTTTTTGGTCCGACTGGGATTTTTGACGCATTTCCCGTGGCTGAAGAAAAGTTGTATAACAGCACATTGCCACTGTAATAATGACCATACCTAGTACGCTTGAGGCACAAATCGAAAACTTTATTACGCGACTCAAGAGACGGTGAGCGGGTTACTCAATGTCTCTGTGGTTTCTCTAGTTACTGACATGCTGTTCAAGCCAAGTCATTGGCTCATACGAAGTTGCTAAAGAGACTGCAGTGATTCTTCGACAAGCGGTATCGTTGACCCGGTGGCGCGACGCAGACGCCTTGCTGGATATTATAAAGTCTGTCGGTCGACGTCTCGCTGCTGCGCAACCAAAAGGTAACATTATTTCGATTCAATGCTATCAGCGCATATTGCCCTAAATTTCAAACGTTTCTTTTAGAATTGGCCGTAGGCAACATTGTCCGTCGAGTGCTTAAAGTGATCCGAGAAGTTGCGCGAGGAGAGCTGGAAACAGATGATGTGTTGGATATGGAACAGGGAGGCGATGATGATGACAGTTTCGGCGAAGATGACGACGACTTTAATGATCGCAACGACGTATTGGCTGGTGGTGGTGGTGGAAAGAACATGTCAACTACCAGCAGTCAAATTGGCGAACGGCCACAGTTATCGACACAGTCATCCATGTTCCATTTACTTGCAGACATATCGGCTGCCCGTCAACAGACCGCGGATGATTCCAGTGATTCGCATGAAAAGCCGCCTTCTACCTACAATCTCAAGCCGCTTATTATCCAAGAAATCAACGATGAAATTATCGCAGATTTGGAGAGTGTATACAAAGGCATTGCAGACCAAGCAGTGGACTATATCCATGCAAAGTAAATGATTGACAAAGGATGCGTACATATATTATGAATTACTCACGACCGTGTTTACAGCGAAGTAATCATGACCATCGGTAAATCACGAACCGTTGAAGAGTTCTTAATCCGTGCAGCTCAAAAGCGGAAATTTCAAGTAATAGTAACAGAGACAGCACCAACGTAGGTATTGCAATATGTAGAGTACAATTTGGCTGTTCTGACATTATATTAGCTATCAGGGCCACGAGATGGCTGCGGTCTTGTCAAAAGCCGGTATAGATACGACTGTCATTGTCGACTCTGCGATCTTTGCTGCCATGCCACGAGTCAACAAGGTCGTTTTGGGTGCTCACGCAGGTAATCAAGAGAATATACGGCGAAATATATGTGTGTGATAAGACTGGCGCTGATGATGTTTTTCCACAAAGTCCTCGCCAACGGAGGTTTAGTTTCTGTTACCGGATCGCATTTGCTCGCAGCAGCAGCCAAACATCACGCTACACCTGTACTTGTGTGCTCCGCCCTGTATAAGCTGTCTCCGGTCTTTGCATACGATGCCGACACATTCAACATTACAGTCGCGCCCAACAATGTATTAGATTTCCAGCAGGGTCCGATTATCGACAAGGTCGCTGTTTCTAACCCGTACTATGACTATGTTGTTCCGGACCTTGTCAGTCTCTTTGTACATAACTTGTAAGTCTATAGTGCGGGATGGGATTCAATTGATTGTTAGATGTATAGTATTGTTACTCACCTTTTTGTCCTACAATATAGAGGGTCTGCACCACCGACGTATGTGTATAGGTAAGCTATTTGTAACTTGTCTCTATATGTAAGAACTTGTTCTGACGCTATTGCGTTAGGCTTATCAACGATAATTACGACCCTGAAGATACTATGTTATAGAATGTGCATAAAAACATTCCAAAAGGAGTTTGATTTCTAACTCCAACGTCAATAAATAAGTTTTGCAACCTGTAATTTCAACATATTCTCTGTCGTGACACGCTTTTTCAGACAAGCGTTGAGCAAATACCATTTTGTCTGTACTCGCTGAAAAGTTTTTCATGGTTATTTGTAATTGACAGCTCTGGCATCTTCGTAGCTACGTACTTTATAGTATGATGGATGTGTGAGTTCCTGTTACTGGTGATAAGTCCAGCTCGCTTCCGCGATTGATCCGAGTGCGTAAACACTGTAAGGATAGATGCGGGGAGAGCAGCAATATGTAGAAACACATGCTATCATACAGAAATGCATCCGTCAAGCCAGTTTCGGAAAATCTATTTATATGGGATGACGGGCAACACAGCAGCTCGATCACACGTTTATACGTATCTGTAAACAGTTACTCAGACCAATGTGTGCATGATTGTTTGTAGTAAGAAACCCACGAGGGCTCAGAAAGACTAAGTTTAACCGAGAAAAAGACTAATCTCTCGGGTTTTCCTCTTTTATGTAGTTGAAAAGGAAAGTGAACTTCAAGAGAAACCGGCTCGAAGGGTGTCTTCTTTTTTCAAAAAAGAAAAAAGTAGGCTAATAGTAGTAGGAAAAATGAACGAATGGATGTGGGCACAAACTGGTTGCGAAAAGAGAGTAAAGATGAAAAGGAAGGACAAGGAATGGGGGGTTTACGGAGATGAGGGAATAAAAGGGTATGGATGTATGCGAGAGAGAGAGTGCGTGTGTGTACGTGAATGAGTGTGTGTGTGTGATGTTACATCTACAAGATACACATCAAGGGCCATAATTTTAAAAAATATAAAGTAGCAAATGGGGGAGCAAACGACTGAGAGGGATGAAGGAAGAATAGTAGCAATAGTGATGATGATAATAAATACTGATCGACTAGCAGTTCTAAAAAGAGGCTTGCAATAGGGGTGGCGATGATGACCACCAGTTTTCAACGTGAACACGGGCGTTTTGGTTGCATCGCTTCTTTTTAGAAGGTCGTTCGTCACTGTCATCCATGTCCATTAACACGGTTTCGGTGCGCCAGGATGATGTTGATGGCCGGCTCATCCGTTTCGCTCGTTTAATCAAAGCATGGAATGCATTGGAGAGACTGCGTTTTGATGAGGAACGGCGGAGAGACCGGTGGGATTCACCTAAGATAACAAGAGTCAGTAATCTAATCTGGATATATTAACACAAAAAGTCCCCCCTGACGGGACGCACCATTCATCTTTGAGAGCGAAGGGTTTGAGTAGCAGCGACGTGGAGCCTTGCCATGTCGCGCTGCAGAACTCTTGCTGACGAGAGACTTTGAGACGCGCAGTGAGCTACTGCTATTACTGCTATCTTTGGTTGGTGATGGTGTGGCGGGTGTTGTAAAGAGGTGTTCGAGAGATTCGAGTGCGGGAAGCTCAGGGAGACAGAGGATACGTGTTTTCATTTGGTTCGAGAGAGGGTCGAAACTCGAAAGTCGCATTATGCCTTGATCGAACTGTAGCTCGCTGTTGGTAAGAAGCATCATCGAGATTTAGAGAAAGGAAAGGGAAGGAAAAGACAGAATAGCAGGCTTAACCTCACGAAAGCCCATGGTATTTATATTCCAATGCTATAAAATGAAACCTCCCTGCGTGAGGGGCGGCGTGGCCCAGACCCTCTCAAACAACCCGGGGGAACAAGGGGATAAATTCAATATTATACCAGCTGCGTGTGTGCGTGTATATTCATATCATACTACCTTCCTCCAAACCCCCACCCCCTGATGCTCGCAACTATCATCATCCCTTCTACTATGAGGTAGCATTGCATCCTTCTTGTTGGTCTTGTACTCACCAAATGAACATTGGACATTGCAGAGATCGTGCTTTATCTGTTACATATGTGAACGACTCAGATTTGAATCCTGTCTCTAGTAGATAGAGTACAAAGTAGGTTAATCTTCTTCCATCTGTTGTCAATCTTTTTCATCCCAGCAGTGCTATTTCAATCGGGTTACCTGTTTGGCATACATCTGCGTGTTCCTAGGCGTTCTGATCGTCGGGAAACTCTAGTGCTTACTTTTTATTTTAAAGTTTTCTACTGTGTGTTGACTGATTCTAGCTAAAAACCCGAATATTATCAAGCACATGATCTGTTTATTAGATGATTCGATCCAGAAGCGACTGTGTTTCTAAACTTTCACGCCGGTTGATAGCAACGTGGCGTATAGTGTAACGTTGAGCAGGTGAGGATAGGCCGTTGACAGCGCAGCACAGCAAAAGTCAAAAAAAAGTTAGAAGTTTCCACCCGAACGACGATAAGCAGAAAATGCCACTGTCGAAAAATTTTACATATGTACACAGAATGAAGTATATAATGAGCATCGTCATCCTCATGAATGCATGCCAAAGAGTTCCACCGAATATATAGTGGGATACTATGCTTAGGACGGCGAACACAGGGAGAGAGGTCTTCGCAACGTTTTAGCTCACATAATTCTCACGGTTGAACAGACCTCGTTCCTCAGAACGTTGCATATTTTTACTAAACAATCGACGATGGTACGGAAAACTTGCATCTCTATCCAGGGGCGCGTCTGAGGCGCAGACAGCATGTCAAAACAACGCATCAGCTTTCGCGTTTCACTAGAAAGCTGAATATTCTCTAAAGGAGGACGCAGATAGAAACTATATATCCCTTCTTTTGAAATCAAACATCCTTTAACAACAACTCTGCACATATTAACATGTCGACTATATTGCCATTATTGATACCTCTAACCATATAGATATCACACGGAGATCCATTACTGTCGATTTGCTAAGACTGGAACGTACGTGTTCAAAACATGTGCAATGCAAACCTTGCAAGCTCGATCATTCTGCTATCGTCTAGTAAGGACTTGTTAGTATCAGATTTCTGTGGTTTACTCCCCACCAATCTTAAAGTATACGGTTTTCTGCATTCTTCCTCTGTCTCTTGTCTCGTTATTGATCCCAGACCCGAAATATTATTGTAAAATGTTTTACGATGGACATTCCTGAAATGGGACGACTGCCGGATACCATGGCTGCAACCGATCCCCGCAACTTCTCTCGGTGTGCGAGTGGTCGAGCCATGCGATATGACCCCTCTCCTATAAGCACCCTGTTCTCCTCTTTCTCCTAACGGTCACATTTTCGTCATATTGGTAATTAAAGAGTGGTGCATACGTGTGGTAGGTGGTGCCTTGTAAGGAGCTTGTGGGGCAAGTATGTGAAAGCTGATTGATACTTTTTCTTCTTCAACCTCCATCAAAGAAGAACAATGAAGATTCAGGCTCCTTAGAATGCCGCTCTCTCCACTTTCCTTTCCTATCCTTCTTGTCCGTGGAGTACCACGCTTCTTAACACGGAGTAGCAGTAGCAGCAGAATCGTACGATGCATCTTTCCTTTTTTTTACTTTCTTCTTCTTTTAGACAGAGAGAAAGAGAGAGATCAAATTATTTTCGAATGTTTAAACGAGGATGATGAAGCAAAAACAGTAAGGGGGGAAGAGTACAAGTTTGCAAACGAGAGAGAGATCTAAATACACATTGACAAGCACACAGTATTTCGTTTATCGTCTTGGTCGAGGCTTGACAACCATTGGGTTCGGCTTTCTTCTAGTCTTGCCACCCTTGGCCAAAACACCCCAAGGTGAAGTTGGATGTTTGTTACCCTTAGATTTACCTCTACCACCACCGTGAGGATGGTCTACAGCGTTCATTGCTACACCACGCACGGTAGGTCGGATACCCAGCCATCTCGATCGACCAGCCTTGCCTAGCGTTTCGTGCTGATGATCAGGATTGCACACTGCACCAATAGTAGCGCATGCGTCGACAGGGACTTTGCGCACTTCGCCGCTGGAAAGTCGCACCTGGGCGTAACCAGTCTCGCCTGTCTGAAGAAGCTGTGCATATGTACCGGCTGATCGTACCATGACTGCAGGACCGTTACGCTTGAGACCAATGTTGTGAATGATAGTGCCGACGGGTACCATCTTTAGGGGCATGCAGTTTCCAATATCGATAGCGACTGTGCGGGTGATACCATCTTGACTAGCAAGGTTTGCTTCGCTGCGGTAACTCTTGATCTTGTCTCCAGGGCCGACACCGTGGGGTGCAACAATGTAGCTTAGCTTTCCGCTCTCGCAGTGTCTCAACAATGCAATCCAGGCACTTCGGTTGGGATCGTGCTCGAGACGGACAACTTCGTGGTATCCAGGTTCTTTGCGATACCAGTCAATGATTCTGATACGTCGCTTGTGTCCACCACCTCGGTGACGGACAGTGATGCGGCCTGTGTTGTTACGACCACCAGTGCTGCGCTTTGCAATAGTGAGGCGGCGAACTGCTCGCCCTTTGTAAAGGTGATCGCGAGGAACGCGCTTCAACCAACGCTTGCCCGGAGTGGTGGGCTTGTACGTCTTGAACTGCTTGGAAGGATCTGCTGCAGATTTGATGTGTCTACCGACGTAGCCCTGCGTGCTAAACACTTCGACGTATGACGACTCGACCGATTGCGAAGAAGTAGGAGGTTGCTGAGGGGTCTTCTCACTAGAGTAAAATCGTCTGGTGGTGGTGGAAACGAACTTGGGTCGAATATTGTTGGAAAGAGGTCGAACGCCAACGCTGGCGCCGGGAAGCGTTGGTCTACATTTCAACGGCTGCAAGAGCCGAGCAGCACTGCTCAATCGCAACATGTTAGTGCTGTGTTGGGAAGGAGAGAGAGCTGACCTGGGCCGGACGTGAAAACAAAAATCGGGACTGTCGAATGCAAGCCCGATTCTTTCTTTCCAAATCCAGTAACTGTCAAAAAGGGTGCTGTCTGTGCAGGCTACATTTACCATTATTTGATTTCGAAGGAACATTTGCGATACAGAAGATGTCAAGTATCAATAGCTATTATGGAGGCAGGAAAATTATCCATTTGTTTGTAGATAACTTGAAATCTTTTGTATACTACTTGAGGCCATTGCAATCATTGATACCACTTTCGGATCTATGACATGAAGAAACTAATCTTTACCTCGACATTGGCCGGCAGATTGACTAATTCGTTGATTCTCATTTAACAGCACAATAAAAGACGTTGTATGTGTGACCTAGATGAAGCTGCTGTCGTCTGCAGATTTAACTTCATTTTGTTTACGAGGCAAAAATAGATAAACCAAAGGTTATGACTAAAACGAAGTACAATATTTAGGATAGCGGCATCACGGTAGCAGCATGTTATCAACAGTATCCAAGGCAATGGTAACTATTGTGACCCTTACCGATTTGAGTCAGGCAAGGATTCATACAGCGCCTAAGTTAGGAAGTTTTGTCAATGCCCGTTTGCTACTTGCTAACATATAAAACGGTATCTACTTACGTGGCCGTAAGCGAGAAGAAAAAACGACTACGGCATTTGACAAGCTACAGTAATTACGCAATTTTGGAGGTCTTTGGATGACAAATCTGTCAGCTTGCACTTAGCTTTGACTTCTCCGAAGCACTTCGTAGACCTTTACCTTTTACAACCTTTATTACTATTATATCACTTTCGTAAAAACGTAATAACGAATGAGCCGTCTATGGTCCAAAGTTTTCCTTGTAGAATCGGCACCTAGCTCTCTGGACGCAGGCGACAAGGTGATTCTGCCGTCGTCAGCTCTGGAAGAGATCTTGCAGAGCAATCAAGATCCACCTTCACCGTTGACGTTTGAGTTACGGCATCCACACAACAGTAGCAACGTTGTCCACGCTGGCGTCAAGGAATTCTCGAGCGAGGGCGACTTTATACAGTTACCAGCATGGATGCGCGAGTACCTCGAACTTTCAGTTGGATCGCGGGTATTGATCAAGTTGCGATCGTTGCCGAAAGGAACGTGGGCAAAGCTGCGGCTGCTATCGCCCGATTACAACGATATCCGAGATTACCGTGCAGCGTTGGAAGCGCATCTGCGAACACACTACATTACTCTGACTGCAGGGCAAACGCTTAGCTGCCGCTACGGATCCAAAACGTATCCATTCTTGGTGGTGGATCTCAAACCGGAACCGGCTGTCTGCATTACAGATACCGATCTTGAAGTGGATTTAGAAACGACTCCAGAACAGTACCAGACGATGCAGCAATCAAACGAAAAAACGTTAGCGAAATTGAACGAACCTATTTCTGGGATATCTGTGGAAAAGGGCGCATATAAATATTGCAAACTCGTTGCTACAGAAAACGCAACATCTGTTGAGCTTCAAGTTACAGTCGAATCTGGCATCGTAGACGTGATAATCAATACCAGCGCAGAAGATTACCAGCGTCCAACCTTGGAAAATCACGAATACAGCGATTTCTCAACGGCATCGAATCGTCGGATTGCATTGGCTCCTTCGAAGGAATATATTGTGGGTATCCACGGATATACAGATGCTGTTGTCTCGTGGGTGGCCAAGCTGCGCGACAACACAGAGGAGGACATGATGGCTGTAGATAACAACGAATTACATGCAAACGAGGCAGGATATGTACAATGCAAGAATTGCCGATCCTGGGTTCCAGAAAGGATACAGATGCTGCACGAAGGATTCTGTATGCGAAATAATATTCTTTGCCCAGAGGGGTGTGGAAGGGTACTTAAAAAGGGCAGCGCAGAAGCAGAACAGCACTGGCACTGCGAACAATGTGAATACGTTGGTGAAACATCTGACAAGGCAAAGCACATGGAATATTATCACTCGCCCAAAACGTGTGTATGTCAAGACTTTACAAGCGAATCATATGAAGCTCTCTCTTTGCATAGAAGAGCAGAGTGCCCTGAAAAGCTAATATCTTGCCGATATTGCCACGTGAGTGTCACTTTATCAATGTCAGGCAACATCGTTATTTATATATGTTATTTATCATAGACTCTAGTCGCACAGGGACCTCCGTCACTGTATCCTCGCGATAGACTGTTAAATCTCCATTCCCATGAAAGCTATTGCGGGAGCAGGACAATTACTTGCCAGAAATGCCACAAACAGATACCCATCAAAGACATCCAAGTGCACGCAAAGATTCACGAAGTAGAGCGACAGAACCAGCGACTACCTCTTCTTTGCAGTAACAGAAACTGTGTGCGCTTGCGAGCCAAAAACAAACTTGGATTGTGTCAGTACTGTTTCGGACCATTTTGGGTCACTGACGATGATCCAAAAAATGTAAAACTGATGCAACGGGTGGCACGCAAATTACATTCGCAGCTGACGACAGGATGCGGACATGCGTACTGTCGCAATAAGGTAAGAATATGATTACCGGCCGATCGCGTCATCGTTCTGATTGGATTATACTCATTGTATTACTCAGTACTGTGCTACTGGGACACAGAAACCACAAGACGCAAATACAGCAGCGACAACGCTCATACCCATGGTACAATCTGTGCAGCGCCAGCTTGGCAAACCAAGTCCTGATCCAGAGCTGTATCTCTGCGTGGATGAAGCCACAACGAGGAAGAAATTTCTAGCGGAAACCCTGGTTGAAGGAACTCAAGGCCAGTACACCTTACCGTGGTGCGTCAAAGCACTAGAAAGCGAAGACGAAGATCTGGAAAGAGCAAAACGGTGGTTGAATAGCAACGCACCGAGGAACACAATATCAAAAGAAACTAAATAAAGGACGAAATTTAAAGCTACAAGTTGTAACGCCATTTTATTGTTGCTAGTGCATATCAAAATGACTATGGAGGCCTTTAGTTACCACCACGAAGGCGCAACACAAGGTGAAGGGTGGATTCCTTCTGGATATTGTAGTCAGAGAGAGTGCGTCCATCCTCAAGCTGCTTGCCAGCAAAGATGAGGCGCTGCTGGTCTGGGGGAATGCCCTCCTTGTCTTGAATCTTTTGCTTGACATTTTCAATGGAGTCAGAGGATTCGACTTCCAAAGTGATGGTCTTGCCGGTCAAAGTCTTGACGAAGATTTGCATACCACCACGGAGACGAAGGACAAGGTGGAGAGTGGATTCCTTCTGAATGTTGTAGTCAGAGAGAGTGCGGCCATCTTCGAGCTGCTTGCCGGCAAAGATCAAGCGCTGCTGGTCTGGGGGAATGCCTTCCTTGTCCTGGATCTTTTGCTTGACGTTTTCAATAGAGTCAGAAGACTCAACTTCAAGGGTGATAGTCTTGCCAGTCAAGGTCTTGACAAAGATTTGCATACCACCACGGAGACGCAGGACAAGATGGAGAGTGGATTCTTTTTGAATGTTGTAGTCAGAGAGGGTGCGGCCATCTTCCAATTGCTTGCCAGCAAAGATGAGACGCTGCTGGTCTGGGGGAATGCCCTCCTTGTCTTGAATCTTTTGCTTGACGTTTTCAATGGAATCGGAGGACTCGACCTCGAGGGTAATGGTCTTGCCGGTAAGAGTCTTTACGAAGATCTGCATGTTGGGAAAAGTGAAGAAAGAACGAAAGAGAACGGGCTGGAACTCAAGCGGCATTTTTATAACTTGCTGCGTGAACACATGACGTCACAAAATCCCTATTGGCTGCGGCAGTTTCATTCAGCTACCGGAGAAAGTTCCAGCAGGAACAAAGCGACCACCACTCGATCAAATGCGTCAGAAGGGCATAATCACGCAAGCAACAGGTTATTGCATACAATGCCTTGTTTTAAGGAATGGTTGATATGATCTCTGGACGTGTTCACATGGTGTTTTTCATGAGCGCTCGTAGCTCCGCTATAGGAGCTTATCATTGTTATTTTCTTCTTGCAGGTATATACAGAGCATTAACAGTATCTATCTACATGAGGATGGTATCGTCGTTCAGTTTTGAGTGGAGGAGGAGTTGTAACGTTCTCGGGTTGTGATGTTAATTCTTTGATAGGGTGATTCCTTTTTCCAGGACGCTCCTGCTTCTCCTCCTAGCCCGCGTCGGTCCCCACGCTGAGTAGGACTAATTGGTTCCAAAATGCCGTCGGTGCCTGTGCGACCAAGACTTTGCCCTTCTTTCCAGCCCATTTTCCGCAGCAATTTATCACCTATCCCTCCCACCGGAGTAGCTGTCGTCTTGATGGCATCTAAAGGTTGGGGAGAATGTTGCAGGCTGTCTAGACGACTGGAAAATGATTTATACTTTTGATCATGATAACGGGCATCTCTTTCGTGATCGTCCACGATACTTCCGCCACCATCATTCTTCCATCGCCTTCTGTCGATAAATTTGGGGCGCATTGCCGGGCTCATCGGGGCCGCATACTTTTTCTTCAATAGAGCCAGTTCTCTTTTGTGATCTAGGATTGTCGGTCTAAACAGATCCTTTATGGTCGTTGTCGTCTGTTGCTGTTGCTGTTGTTGCTTTTCCTTTGGGGCATTCATCTTTGCGACATCGATAACATTATCGTTAGTTGTTTGGCACTGCTTGCAAGGCCATTCATTTCGGTGCAGGTGCACTTGAAGGATCGTTGATCCGATTTGAACAAGATCCAAGTGACTGAGATGCCTCGGTACGCTGCTTTTCTTGCTTTCTGATAATCTTTCACCATTTAAATATGTTCCATTAGTTGATCCAACGTCCACGATTCGAAAACCTTCTTTATCGTTGCTGTTCTCGCTGTCGCCCACACCCACGTTTCCAGGATCATAGTATATTTGGCAATGGAACTTGCTCACTGCCATTTCCGCAAGTCTAAGACGTTTATCCCACGATTTGTCCCGGCCGACCGTCAGCCCGCTGGCATCTACCAGGACAATGTGGCCAGCAGGCAGCAATTTCGACCCTTGTACGACAAGGCGCAAGGTCGCTGAACTATCCGGCTCACCAGAATCAGCAACGTCGTCGTCTTGATAGTCAATGACACGAACAGGCATGTACGTCTTTGTGCGATCATCGTAGCGGGAATAGCTTCCCGTTACTGAATCGTACCAGAGATCGCTCTCTTCATTGTATAGATATCGCGGATTCTGCACTGAAGATCTTGATTGATCAATCTGATCGTCTGCTGCATCGTAGTCATGCTTGCTTGTCTCGGCAACGGTCTGTGTCTCTGCTGCTTGATCTCGTATGCTCTTTTCTGAAAGCCTGGTTTTTGATGGCTTTGCTGCTTCTGAGTCTCGATAACTCATAAGAAACTTTGAGAAATGGGAGAGTACGTATGGCCCGAATTTCAGACGATTAAATGCTCCCACAGACAAGCTCTTATTGCATGTTACTGTATCCACAAATCTTTGACGATATTACTTATTTATACGACGACAATGTTTTATTAACGGAGAAGCTATAGATCCAGATACCTTACACACGCAAGTAGACCTAGCAGAATGACACTGATCGAGACTCCCAGCTGTGCATGTTTAGCACCTTCTAATAAGAATCATTTGCATTATCTATAATCATATATGATTAGATGAAAAGGACTTGGTCAATCGATGTTAAAGCTGTAGATCATTTGAACGAGCCAAACATTTCTTCTGTGCCCTCTCTCGCTACTGCTGCGGTCTTTTCTTCTTCATATGTCAGGAGGTAAAATCAGTAACAGCAAGCTCTTGTTGAATGATCAACATCATTGACTCTACAGCGATCTCCACTACCTTTCAGTCGTGCGTGTCGGTGTAGGGTGCTTTGTAACAAAGCAGACCGAGCGAGGGGTCAAGATCTTGATTGGGAAGCGTAAAGGGTCACACGGCTCGGGAGCGTGGCAGCTACCAGGCGGGCACCTGGAAGTAAACGAGAATTTCGAAGAATGTGCCCGACGCGAAGTCCTGGAGGAAACAAACTTGCAACTTGATCAAATCGATTTTATCACGGCTACAAATGACATCATGGAAAGCGAAGGAAAACACTATGTTACGATTTTCATGGCGGGTAGGGCCAAAGACCCGGCCCAGCTGCGTGTCATGGAGCCAGAAAAGCTCGATGGTTCCTGGCAATGGGTAGCTTACAATGACCTCGTCCAGTTTAAACCCCTCTTTACGCCCTTGAAGCATTTCATAGAACTGCCGGATAACCGAAAGGCGGCTATGGTCCAGGTCTTGTCAGACCAGAAATGATGAATAAAATAATTATTACTCTGGTGAAAAATCCATATTCTTGTCAGATGGAGCTTGCAGACGGTGCT
This sequence comes from Rhizomucor pusillus, assembly GCF_041956525.1. Lineage (NCBI taxonomy): Eukaryota > Fungi > Mucoromycota > Mucoromycetes > Mucorales > Lichtheimiaceae > Rhizomucor > Rhizomucor pusillus. Next base: position 10,626 of record NW_027192170.1, on the reverse strand, counting down.
TTGAAGAGCAAAAGTTAGATCCGAGATTGTAGGTGTTTGTTGACCGAGCTGGATGAGTATATTTTGGATGTTCTTCCGTGTCAGAGTCCGCTTCTCGCTTTCATGCATATCTCGGCAATGGTATGTACTAACAAAAAGTTTTGAATAGACACGATCCAAAGTTTAAAGCGAAAGAGAGACTAATCACGCTGGATACAGGACCCGAAAAGCATTAAAACAACACGATACTTGTATTCTAACCAAGCAGATGGTCGCCGATCTGAAGTAATGGAGTTGGTGAGATTCTAATCACATCACTGCAATCGGCACTGGCACTGATTGTTTATGTGAAACAGGTGCCCACACCAACAAAGTTGGCAGGGAAAGAATTCAGAAAGAATGGAGCTTTCCTTTTGAAAGCGGTGCTTGCGATCATAGTTATCAACACAGTCTTGCACTTTTTCAAAGACAATTAAAACCACTCTCAACGTATCAAAAACGCTTCTCTATGTCTATCTACATTTCTTCATTCCCCCACTTGCATAATTCATGCATATCTCAACCTTTCTAGCTATGACCAAATGACATTTCCTTATACACATGCAATAAATAGCAGCAGATCACCCATCTCCTTTCTGACGGATGATGGGAGGAGGTCAGCAACAGACGAAAGTCATGATTTAACGGCATTCTTATATACAGAGCGAATCTTTATTAAGAGTAGAAACTACATATGGCTAGTTACGCTGCAACAGTGACAGCTGCCTTCTTTTGCTTTCCATCAGTCGTCTCGAGATGTTCCAGTGAACGCTGGCATATTCCACCAGCCACTGGCAAATATGTGTTACCCATGAGCCAAAGGTCCACTTCGCGGGCGCATTGGCGGCCTTCATTGATACCCCAGACAATCAACGACTGTCCACGGCGACAATCGCCGGCTGCAAAGACACCTGGCACCGATGTTTCGTATCTGCCCCTTGGCGTTTCTATGTTTGTGCGCGCATCCTGTTTGAGATGCAATTGCTTGACAATACTGTCTTCTGGACCGAGAAAACCCATGGATAGCAGAACCAAATCGGCTTCAAAAAACTGTTCTGTACCCGGTATTTCTGTCATCGACCACCGTCCAGTAGCATCGCGTTCCCACTGTACTCTGATAGTCTTGACGCCTCGTACATCGTTCTTGTCGTCCTTGACGAATTCCTTGGAGAGGATACAGTACTGCCGAGGATCACGGTGGAAATGGGCTTTCACTTCAGCGTGGCCATAGTCTAGTTTGAAAACACGAGCAAATTGTGGCCATGGATTGTCGTGAGCTCGAGTATCTGGCGGTTGCGGAAGCAGTTCAAAGTTGACAATCGATTTGCATCCATGTCGCATTGACGTGCCAATACAATCGTTACCGGTGTCACCACCTCCAATGACGATAACATGCTTATCCTTGGCGGAGAGATACTTGCCGTCTGTCAACTCGCTGTCCAGTAAACTCTTGGTATTGGCTTGCAGGAATTCCATGGCAAAATGGATACCGTTGCTGTCGCGACCTGGAATCTTTAGATCGCGCGGCCACGTGGCTCCTGTAGCAATAATCAAGGCATCGGTCTCTTCTTTGAGCTTTCTGGCATCGATGTTGACACCGACTTCAGCGTTTGGTACAAACGTGACGCCCTCAGCTTCCATGAGATCGATGCGTCGCTGCACCACTGCCTTCTCGAGTTTCATGTTAGGGATACCATACATCAAAAGACCTCCCATACGATCGTTGCGGTCATAGACGGTAACTGTGTGTCCAGCCTTGTTTAATTGATCTGCAGCTGCCAAACCGGCGGGACCTGAACCAACAATAGCGACTACTTTGCCAGTGCGCTGCTTTGGAGGTGTCGGTATAATCCATCCTTCTTCGAAACCTTTATCGATAATCGCACATTCGATGCTTTTGATGGAGACTGGTGGGGATGTCAGGCCTAGCACACAGGAGCTTTCACAAGGGGCCGGGCTGCATTTCCAAAGGAAAAGGGAAAGAAAGAGGAAAAAGAAACGATTAGCGAGGTGTAAAAAGGTGCTTGAGGATCTTTGGCTTACCAGACGCGACCTGTAAACTCTGGGAAGTTATTCGTCATGAGTAACCGGTCCAGCGCTTGTCGCCATTGATCCTTATACACGAGTTCGTTCCATTTAGGAATGATGTTACCTAGAAACCATAAATAGGAGCAAGTTAGCACACCAATTCCAACCAGGTAACCAGGCATAGTAATGTGACTTATCACCATGGGCGATATGCGACTATGGCAACCAATGCGATGTAGCGTGTAACTTACCGATAGGACAACCAGTATCAGATTGGCAGAAAGGTACGCCGCAATCCATGCATCGGGCAGCTTGTTCGTGCAATTGAGGCCGGGAAAGTCGATTATTGATTTCTTTCCAATCCTTGGTGCGCACGTTGGCTTTTCGATATTCATCTATGCGTCGTTTGTACTTCATGAAGCCTCTGAGTTTATCAAGTCGTGTACGTCGTTCCAAAATCGATGCTTCGTCGAGAGCACTGTCTTCCACATCTTCAATGCTCGGCTCGTCTGCTGCTTTGGCAGTAGATGCCGACGGTGCTGGCTCTCGCTGTGCTGTCTTTTTCTTTTGAGACTCCAATAGATGGCGATACTCGATGGGCATGACTTTCACAAAGTAACGCAAATAGTGGTCGAAACTGGCCAATACACGAGCAGCAATTTCGGATCCAGTGTGACGGTGGTGATCCTCAACGAGCGATCGTACTTGAGCTCGTTCCTGCTCTTCGTCGATACTTTCCAGCTCGACCATTTCCATGTTGACATTTTCTTTGAACTTATCTTCCATGTCCAGGACATATGCGATACCTCCAGACATACCAGCAGCAAAGTTACGTCCAGTGCCCCCAAGAATGATAACTCTGCCTCCTGTCATATACTCGCAGCCGTGATCGCCGACACCTTCGACGACGGCGATGGCACCTGAGTTTCTAACACAGAAGCGCTCAGCAGCGACACCTCGAATGAATGCATATCCGCTGGTGGCGCCGTACAAGCATACGTTGCCAACAATGATATTCTCCTCAGACTTGAAAGCGCTGGATTTCGGTGGATAAATGGCAATCCGACCGCCCGATAGACCCTTTCCAACATAGTCGTTGCTATCGCCTTCCAGCTCGAAAAAGATACCTGGTGCAAGGAACGCGCTGAACGATTGGCCCGCAGATCCTTTAAAGTAAACATGGATAGTGTTGGGTGGTAATCCATCCTCCCCGTGGCGTTTCGATACGTGGTAAGACAAAGTTGCACCGACGGCGCGATCCGTATTGACAATTTCACTTTCAATGTTAACCTTCTCTTTGGACGCCAGCGCTGGCTCCGACTCATCTACTAAGTAGTTATCGAGACGAGCGTAGAGATTGTGCTGCTGCTTGCGGACGTTGTAGGTAGCAACACCAGGTCGAAGAGTGTGCGCAGGGGTCAGTATTGGTGTCAAGTCGAGGTTGGCAGTCTTGTAAGTACGTAAATCATCGTTTGTGCGGAGCACCTCCGTGTGACCCACCATCTCATTGATGGTACGGAAACCGAGTTTGGCCATGATACCACGTAGCTCTTCTGCGACGTAGTAGAAGAAGTTGACAACATGCTCTGGCTTGCCTTCAAACTTTTTGCGCAACTCTGGATCCTGCGTAGCAATGCCGACGGGACATGTATTCTGCAAATATCCGCGATATGTAAATATTAGATAATGTATACAGAGGAGAAGAGAGAAACGTGCTTACCAAGTGGCATTTGCGCATCATGATACAGCCGAGGGCAATGAGAGGGGTGGTGGCAAAACCCCATTCTTCAGCACCCAAAAGGCATGCAATAGCAACGTCACGACCTGTCTTGATCTGCCCATCTGTTTGTACGATTACACGTCCTCTCAGATCGTTTAGAACCAGCGTTTGATGCGTCTCCGCTAGTCCTAGTTCCCAAGGCAAGCCTGCATACTTGATACCCGTCCATCGGGAAGCACCCGTGCCACCGTCATGTCCAGAGATAAGGATGTGATCGGCCTTGGCTTTGGCCACGCCAGCAGCGACGATGCCGACGCCCACTTCAGATACAAGCTTGACGGAGACACGGGCTCTCGGGCTAGAACACTTGAGATCATAGATCAGCTGCTTCAAATCTTCGATAGAATAAATATCGTGATGGGGAGGAGGGGAGATAAGACCAATACCCTATCGTACAGATATGTGAGATGATTAAAGACGAGCGGTCCCAGCTACAATGAAAACTTACAGGAGTGGTCTTGCGGGTGCTAGCAATTTCTTCAGACACTTTGCTACCAGCTAGTTCACCGCCCTCTCCGGGCTTGGCGCCTTGTGCCATCTTGATCTGCAGCTCATCAGAATCTGATAGATAATAGCTAGTGACACCAAACCGTCCAGAGGCAACTTGTTTGATGGCGCTACGTAGGTTATCACCGTTGGCCCGTGGAATAGAACGCTCTGGCTTTTCACCACCTTCACCGGTATTCGATTTACCACCTATTTTGTTCATCGCAATAGCCAGAGACGAGTGTGCTTCCATGGAAATTGAACCATACGACATGGCGCCCGTAACGAAGCGCTTTACGATATTTGTCCATGGCTCTACCTCGTCCAAAGGAACCGGTTTGCGAGCATCGTATTTGAACTCCAGCATACCACGGAGGGTGCAAGCACGGATGGCTTCGTAGGCATTGCGTGTGTAGGCGTCGTAGGATGACTGGTTTTTTTGCCGAACAGCATCCTGTAAGTTTGCCATACCAGACGGTTCCGCAATGTGAGGCTCGCCCCCGTCTCTCCAATGATACTCGCCTGACTCTGGCAAAGCAGGTGGTTGCACGCGGTTGCGTCGAGGGTAGCCAACTTCGTGCAATGTAAGTGCGTCCAAGGCAAAAGTATCAAATGTGACACCCTTGATACGCGAAGCTGTGCCCGCGAAACACCGTGAAATCACTGTATCATCGATTCCCAGGGCTTCAAAGATCTGCGCTCCTTTGTACGAAGCCAGTGTAGAGATACCCATTTTCGACATGACTTTCTTGATACCGTTGTCGCATGCCTTTGTAAAATTTGTAATGATCTTTTCCGGAGTTAAGCCATCTCTCACAGCACGCTCGCGATGTAGTTTGAGCATGGCTTCGAAGGCAAGATATGGGCAGATGGCATCAGCGCCGTAGCCGATTAGTGTACAAAAATGATGGACTTCTCGGGCCTCAGCTGTCTCGACCATGAGTGCAATGTGGCTGCGCATCTTATTTCTGACTAGGTGATGATGGACGCCGCCAACAGCGATAAGCGATGAGATAGCAACACGATCGTGATTGACTGCGCGGTCCGATAGAACAACAACCTTGTAATGCTGCTTGATTGCATCGGTTGCCTCGTTACACACACGTTCCAACGCATCCACGTATCCTTCCATACCATCCTCGCGGGGGAAGGTAATGTCGATAGTGGCGACTTTCCACGATGAATATGCTTTTTCCATTTGCTTCACCGCCGCTAGCTCTCGCATAGATAGAATTGGAGAAGGAAGAACTATGCGGTGACACTGCGAAGGATCCATTTCGAGGATATTGCCCTCTGGCCCCACGTAGCACTCGAGCGACATGACAATCTCTTCACGGATAGGGTCAATAGGTGGATTCGTCACTTGAGCGAATAGTTGTCGAAAATACTCGTAGATAAGCCGAGGTTGCTTGGCCAGACATGCCAAAGCAGCATCGTTACCCATTGACCCAAGTGCCTCTTTACCGTCACTGGCCATAGGCATCATCAGAAGGTTGAGCTGTTCGAGCGTATAGCCGAAAGCTTTGAGTTTTGGATCTGTGTGGATAGTGAAATCATCGAGCGTGTCCTGATAACCATCCCCGGCCGCCTTGACGATATCTGACAATTTCACTCGTTGTTTCATCCAGTCCATAAAGTTGGCTTTAGCGGCTGTCGTCAGCTTGAGCTCCTTGTCATCCTAACGTAGAAAGATTAGACTCGAAATGATATCTTCTAATTATGTTTGGATACTTGCCACCAGTTTGCCCTTCTCAGTATCGACGAGTAACATCTTGCCAGGTTGCAATCGGCCTTTCTGGACGACCGTCTCAGGATCCACGTGCAATGTGCCTACTTCAGAAGCACAGATCATAGTATCATCTGATAATATGTAAAATCGACAGGGTCGAAGGCCGTTACGATCCAACGAGGCGCCACAATATCTGCCATCACAAAATGTAAACAACGCAGGACCTGATATTTTTCCTTTGGTTAACTGCAAAGTTTCTCCAGTAAGTGATGTAGTATGTACCATCCCATGGTTCCATGATTGTAGCCGCCCACTGATAAAAAGCTTTCTTTTCGGGCTCCATGAGTGGATTATTTTGCCAAGCTTCCGGGATCATAACCATCACTGCTTCCGGAAGTGTCAAGACGCCGTTAACCACCAACAGCTCCAGAACATTGTCAAAAGCTGCAGAGTCGGAGCCGCCCTCTTCGATTATTGGATACAACAATTCTAGCTCATCGCCAAAAGTGTCAGATGTCATGAGACCTTCGCGAGATCGCATCCAGTTTTTGTTTCCTCGCAAAGTGTTGATCTCGCCATTGTGTGCGCACCACCGCATTGGCTGAGCACGGTCCCACGAAGGGAACGTGTTTGTGGAAAATCTAAACAAAGTAAGCAAAGTTTAATGTATGGATGGGTGTGAGTGTATTCACGAGAAACTGAAGTCATACCTAGAATGTACAAGAGCAAAATGTGTGGTGTACTTGACATTGACCAAATCGTAAAAGTAAGCATACACTTGCTTTGGTGTCAGCTGACCCTTGTAAATAATGTTCTTGTTCGACAGCGAGCAGACATAGAACCACTTTTTCATGGTGATCGTGTGCGTAGAGTGCTTACGTAAAACATACAGCTGACGCTCGAATTGTCTTGGATCCATTTTATCATCCTTGGCAATTACGAATGGCTGCTCAATAACGGGCTCCTTGGAGCGAGCCGCAGGACCGAGAATGCTGCTGTCGCGGGGTACGCGTCGCCATCCGAGCACTTGAAGACCGAGTGCATCGGCCAAAGTCTCGAATACCTGCTTGCTCTCGGCCATGTTCTCCTTCTTCATGAAAATATTGCCCACAGCGTACTGCCCCTCGGGAGGCAACTCAAACCCAAGGTCACGGGATGTCTCGATACGAAAGAACTCATCCGGGATGGCTGTCATCACGCCTGCACCGTCTCCATCTCGTATATCGGCACCGCTAGCGCCGCGATGTGTCATTCTGCACAGGATATTACTGGCATCACTGAGGATCTTGTGCGAGCGCTTGCCTTTGATGTTGACAACAAAACCGACACCGCATGCATCCTTTTCATAATCGGGATCGTACAAGCCCTGCGCAGGTGGAATAGCTTCGGCCCATGATACGTTTTCTTTCATCTTGATTGAGAGAAAGTGAGACACACAGAAAGGATGAGATAGTGAGTGGGGAGGGAAGATGGAAAAGAAGATGTGGAAAAGGGAAACTGAACAGGGGAGTGAAATCGAATCCTTTTCTCCAGGTGAGACATCGTTTCGAGAGTGATGCGCGCATACGCGCTTCTCTCTGTCTCCATCGGTTTATCCATACCATCATCACTATTTTGCGAACTTGCTCATCACCGCCATCGTCATCCACCTTAACCCTCTTAATATGTTTGACTAGAACTGTGTATGTGACAACGCAGTGGATCCAATAAGCGTACAGGAAAGGGTTTACTTGCAATCAATTCCGAACCATGCAGCTAGCAGCGTCGCTTATCTGTGATCACAGGACCACGGAAAAAAAGCAGCAATAGCAACAGAAAAGGCAATGCGGATCCATTATTGATGTCAATCGTCGCGTGACAGGTCCTGTCTCTGTGAAATATCGGTGGGAAGCCATTTTTCACCTCACAATTGTGAAATATCGGTGGGAAGACATTTTTCACCTCACAATTCGTATGTTTGGCCTATAAACAAATGGCATGTACTCTCTGCTGATACGTGTGCATATGGAACAAAAAACATACCATCCGTATGCATATGCAGGCAGACATTTTAAGCAACAATGAAAGCGACAGAAAATGAACTTTTCGGTTTGATTGCATGTAATCAAACAGTATAAAGAATTCTATTGAGCAGTTTGGTGACCACTATTCAAACTACTTCGTATAAACTATGCAGGAATACACAGTTGCAGATCAAATTTCCATGGTTCTGGAAATGCAAACTGCTGATGATGAAAGAGATTAAGAATACACACTCGCAATGCCCTGGCAAACACGGATTTTGCAAGCAAACAAGCAAACACTTTTGAGCTATAGTCTGTTGACGTTACCAAGACGTTTAGTACGCAAGTTTGTTAAACCGATTCAGTATAAATATGACTTTCGTGTTTTCTTGGCTGCTCCATTTTTTCCAGCTCTGCAGCGTTTGAAACAAAGGGTATGGTCGAAATTGTCCGAGAGCCTACACAGCCTTACGATGGCCAAAAACCCGGCACCTCCGGTTTGCGCAAACGCGTCAAAATTTTTCAGCAAAAGAACTATACGGAGAATTTTATTCAAGCAATCCTCACAGCGGTTGAGAACGGCGGCAAAGGCGCGACGTTGTTTGCTGGTGGCGATGGCCGCTATGATACCGACCGAGTCATGCAGATTATTATCAAGTTTAGCGTTGCTGCAGGGGTAAAAACCAACTTGGTGTAAAACAGGATGAATATCTCTAAGCTTTATATTACACACATAAAGGTCGACAAGCTCATTATTCCCCGTAATGGGCTTGTGTCCACGCCGGCAGCCTCGCACCTGATTCGAAAACTGAAAGCAACTGGAGGTTTGCTCCTGACTGCATCGCATAACCCGGGAGGTGAAGACAAGGATTTTGGCATCAAGTATAATGTCCGGAACGGCGGTCCTGCTCCGGAAAACGTGACCAACCGCATTTACGAAATCACAAAGAATATCAAAGAACTCGTGTACGCTGATATTCCTCGTGTCGATTATTCAGAGCTTGGCACGCAAAAGATTGGAAACATGACCATCCAAGTCATCGACGGGGTGGATGATTATGTTGACCTAATGAAGGAGATATTCGATTTTGATGGTATCAAGAAATTTTTGCAAGATACAAAGAGATTCGCAGTTCTCTTTGATGGCATGCATGGAGTCACTGGGATCTATGGAAAACGCATCTTTGTGGAAGAGTTTGGACTGCCGGAGTCAAGTATCATGCGTTCGGAGCCATTGCCTGATTTTGGCGGCCAGGTATGAAAGAAGATCTGAATGCAATTCAGACAAGAAATTCTAACGTTTCGGGCATAATGGAAGCACCCGGATCCAAACCTTACTTATGCCGCGGAACTTGTGGAACGCGTCAACAAGGAGCAAATTGATTTCGGTGCCGCGTCGGACGGAGACGGTGATCGCAACATGGTGTTGGGACAGAACGCCTTTGTAACACCTAGCGACAGCGTGGCTGTGATTGCCCATTACGCCCAGGAAGGCGTCATTCCATACTTCCGAAAGCATGGCGTCAACGGACTTGCCAGAAGCATGCCAACCTCACGAGCATTGGACAAAGTTGCAAACAAATATGGACTTGAGATCTTTGAGGTTCCCACTGGATGGAAATTCTTTGGTAACCTCATGGACGCAGGACGATGCTCGATATGTGGCGAAGAGTCCTTTGGAACGGGTTCAGACCACGTCCGTGAAAAGGATGGTGTATGGGCCATTCTGGGTAAGCAGAAGACAGAAATCTTCTTTGCGTACCAGAACTCACGGAATATTCTTTAATGATGTAGCATGGCTAAGCATTGTCATACATGTCAATAAGACCAAGCCCGATACTACGGTCTATGACATCCTTCAGAACCACTACAAGATTTATGGCCGGAATTTCTTTTCTAGGTATAGCTGGAATTGCGACGTGAAAAGCCAACAACATTGCTTAATTATTACATCTATATTAGATATGACTACGAAGAGGTCGATAGTCAAAAGGCTAATGACATGATTGACCATCTACGCAGTCTATGTGGCGGACAGATCAAGGGTAAAACTTTCAATGGATTTACAGTGGCGGATGTGGACGACTTTGAGTACAAAGACCCGATTGATGGCAGCATTTCCAGTCACCAAGGCATTCGTGTCATGTTCCAGGATGGTTCCCGCTTTGTGGTACGTCTGTCTGGTACGGGATCCCAGGGAGCCACGATACGACTTTATGTCGAAAAGTACAGCAATGATCCCTCCGAGTATGCGACTACAACTCAAAAGGCCCTGGAGCCACTTATCCAAGTTGCATTGGAGATCACTCGGCTTGCGCAGTTTACTGGTCACGAGCAACCCACTGTTATTACATAAGCCTCGTTTCCTTTCTGTTTGGCTTCGAAACTTCGGGCAGTGCTTAATAAAAAATTGTATGCGCATTCATCTCAAATGATGGAAAACTATCTTTGGAGCCATCTATATTCAAGATCATGACTCTATGTGTGACTATCCCTGCACTGCCGTCTCTCGGAAATATGCTACAGTGCATTGGTAGCCATCTGCAATGGCGAAGTAAGAGTTTGTTAGTTTGCAATACACT
>NW_027192169.1:193829-197385 GCF_041956525.1 Rhizomucor pusillus | reverse complement strand
ATTCTAGATGACCTCCATACGCTATACATTGTTTGGATTGCCCAAAGGAATACTCATCTGACTGAGAGGAATTTCGTATGCCCGATTCGAGAGGATCGTGGAGAAATTTACTCGCCGAAGAGGTCCAATTCAACAATATGTTTGGAGGATTCCGGTCGATGATCGAGTCTGCGTTTGGAGAGATCGGTCATGTATTCGAGCGATTCAACAACAGGAACGTCATTCGTGTGAGTGACATGGAGACGTTTACCTTACAGTTTAACCTCGCAGCGGTCCTGTCAAACACCAAACGGTTTGTGTCGTTCGGAAAAGTTGGAGCCTGCCTCACATCACACTCTTTGGATCCAGCAAGGTTTTGATTTTGGATCACCTCAAGATCCTGCCTTTGGGGCAGTCGACACATCGGTTTCCTTGGAGAGTCTACTCGACAATGCAGATGCCATCGGTAACTTGCAGAAGGAGTTCCTCGGCCTATCTATCTCGTACGTAGATACGCTCAATGTTTTCGAGAACATGGATCCGTATACGAGGTCGACTGTATTGTTGACCATAGGACAAATCCATCAACAGGCGACGTCGAGTATCTCGTGAAATGGGAGGGTTATCCATCGTCCGAGAATACATGGTGTGATATCACCAAATTCAACGAGACCGAGTGCATTGACGATTACTAGAAGGCTCGTAGGACGACCGTGTAGGGACATCCATCGACTTTTAAAACTGATTATCGGCCGAGTCGACTGGCTGACCGATAGTCAATCCGTCTAAAATTTCGAGCGATGCCCAAAAAGATCAACGACCAGATTTTTGAGGAGAATGCCGAGTTGTTGAATGATGTAGCATACGTCGATTATACGATTGGAGGATCGAATCCGCGATTTGGTTGGGCCGATGTATCCACGGCCTTTTGCGATAGTATGCTATTTTGGTGCCTAACGTGTGCGTCGCTGATGAGAAAGCCTGAGGAAATCGGGCGATTCCTTAGTCTCCTACGCGCGCAATATGCAATGGTGGCGGAGGAGTTACCTGGCGTCGTCATCAAGTACGTCTACTCGGGCCTTTGCGGGGAGCGTTTGACTGTATTCCCCGGGATAATTATGATTTGAGGTCTCACGTCACGTGATCAATTTAAAATCCATAATTTTTAAATACTGTTTCAATATCTCTTAAAATTATTTTTACATTTTTATTGTCTTCTACATCTTTAATATTAATATAATTTTTTTTTAATAAAATAGATGATATGCTTATAAAGTTTCAAACATAAATTATCATTTTTAAATGACATATTTTTATCCACCTCAGACAATTTATTTTTGTTTTTAGAAATTTGATTCTCGTCTATTTTATGTAATATTGGTTCGTTACTCATATTATTACATTTTAAATTTACACCGTCATTATTAATATTATCTTCTTTATTTTTATTTTGAACATATTGAGGAGGAAAACTTATTTTAATTCCGTTAAAATCATGTTTGGAGGAATCAATATGTTCATTATTATCCACTTTATGATCTATTTTTCTTTTCTTATTATTATTGCCATTATAAGAAGAGGATTTTCTATTTCGTCTTTTTATTTTATACTCTTGTTCATATATATTCTGATCATCCTTTCTAATATGTATTTTAAAGGACTTTGTAATAGCATCAAAGTTAATAACAGCCTGTTTTATATTTAATTCCTCCATCTTTTTTATTAAAAACATTCTTTTAATATTTTTTGAAAAGGATTCCTCATTAATAATATCCTCAAACTTATCCATTTCATGCATTTTTATTATTAAAATTTTTATTTATATATAGAATTCAATTTTTGTTGGAAAATATTATCATATTTAAAATTCTTTTTATTCTGAAGTCTCTTCTTCTTCTTCCTGATATTCCCCGATAGGGGACAAGTGGAAGGAACAGAGTGGAACGATTCTTAAAAATATATAAAATTAATGTCCTTCAATAAAAAATAGTATTTAAATACTATATCTTATTAGAAGGAATAAATCAGGAGGAGAGAGAGGAAGATGTATTTGTATGTAAAGTGCATCATGTGATATGAGACCTTTGTTCATAAACATCCATTCCCCGTTGAGAAACTACAACGAGTTCACTCAGAGCTCGGGATGACCGCGAGAGATTTCAGAGGAGCGTACATTGCTATCAAAGTGTCATCCCAGCAGGAGCTTCCTTTGGAGACTGTCATCCGATGTATGCCGGAGGTTGTCCGTCTGCTGGAAGAAAGTACGATAATTCTCGACGATATCGACATCTCAGTCGACTGCGCGTTTATTTCCACCCGAGTGATGAATAAGGATTATCTATCCAAGCTCGGTGTGACCGAGAGCGATATTGCCCATAAGGTTAAGGATGTAGGATTAAACTGTATCTCATGGCGTGGATATACGACGTCTGTCCCGCCTGTGGTATTGAGGACAAAGATCTACTACAAGCTCGTCCAGATGCTTGAGAGTACGGATGTCAGGTCGAGCTTAGGATCACAATCAGCCAACCTGATTATGAATCCTTGTCCTCTATTTGCTCAAAAGCTCCGGTCGTTTTCGGGAAGCGGCATGTCGCGTACCGAGATCACATTCTACTCGTCCACTGTCTACGACGCATCGGAATACGAGTTGATCATCCATCAAACACTGGAACGGATGTCGCGATGTCCAACATTCGAAATTTCGTTTGAGCGTCAATGGAGAGCCGTTACCGAGGAGATTCGTAGGTTCTTTGCTGTCTACATCCGAGATACTCGTACATCTGCGTACTGTAATTGGTGGAACTCAATCACTGGAAAGAAACAGGGAATGAGTAGATCGAATATCGAGGAGAAAGATGTCATTCCGCTCCTGTCAAATTTCTCCTTCAACAATCGACCTGTCCATTGCTTGACCCTGACAACAACGGCCAGTGAGGAGGATCATGCGTATGCTCAGTACGAGCTCATCCACTATCGATGCTATAATCGGGAGACGTTGGAAATGACTCTCATTCCAGCCTTAAACAACTCTCTGTATCCATTTCGATGGGCGATTCCCAATGTACCGTCCTTTGAGTCCATTGGCCTCGTTGAATCAAACGACATTATGATCGAATGGCCTTGGGATTGTTTGTTTAAGGCCTCGAATGTCCGAGAAGCTTCTGTCATAAGTACCATCCGCCGTGTTCATCCAGCCATGGACTCGATTGATTTCCGTCGAGAAAGACAGTCGAATGATGGTCGGTTATTTGTTATGGAGAATTACTTAGGACCATCTGACTATCGGCCTGACTACAAAATTCTCGAGGAGCAATCATCCTGTACGTTTATCGGCTACGGCGAGACGACTTTCAAAGGAAGGTCGTATATCTGCTTGCTGACAGACGACGATTTACGCGTAATATGTAACAGTCGTAGACTTTCCTTGCTAGTTTAGGATGCAATCAGCAAGGGGATGGTATTTACGATTTACGTCGAGAGCATCGTATGCCGGCGGGGGATGAAAGAAGTCAATGCTCACATTGAGTAAGCTATCGCTGGGTCCTGCTAAAACACGCTCGCTCATTACCCATAT